>NC_056748.1:54827006-54919506 GCF_019279795.1 Protopterus annectens | reverse complement strand
CTATTTACATTAACCTGACACTATAACAGATCTTAATGTATACAGTTACTTTTTAAGTATGTCCAATCCATTATCAGAGTGTCTATCAACGATAATAGTTTTCCCCAAGCGTTGCTGATAAATGGCTTTGGATACATTCTTAGTTCTTTAATTTTAATTTCCAATAATGCTGTGGTCTTCCGTAGGTTGTAGAAGTCTTCCAAAGTTGGTATTGATTTTGTATTCCATCTTCTTGTTATACACTTCCTTGAAAATTGCAAGTATAGTCCATACTAGATTCATGCTTGACCTATTCAAATGAGAACCTTTGCTCACATTTAATAATACAAGAGCTTTAGTTAAATAAAATGATTAATTAAATAAAGCTTGTAGAATGTTATTAATACCATTCCAAAACACAATCAAAGAAAATGTGGTTCCAATCTGCATTATGTACGTGCTCACATCTCCAACATATTCCTTTTATGGAAGAACTAAATTTACTGATTCTGTCTGGGGTTAAGAATGCTCTGTGCAAACATTTCCAGTTAAAAACTTTCCAGTATTGTGCAAAGGATATATATTTTATCAATAATAAGATATTTGTTTTAACATCTTCAGATAACTGTATTGAGTGTCCTTTTGTTATATATTTCCAATATGAGGTTTTGGGTGTTGTTTTATAGTTTATCAATATTTTGCAAAATTTTGGAATACTGTTTCCCTTGTCAAAGTCATTATATATGATTTCATATATGTATTTCGTAAATTTAGGTATTTCTTTTAAATGAAGAATTGTTAACTATTCTACTTAAATCTTGTGAATAGGACAGAATACTTTGTAAAGTTAGCCAGTCCTGTTGTGGAATTTTGTATGTTGTTTTTATTACTTCTATATCTAAAACTTTTAGTTCTTTGATACATTGGAGCCAACAAACAAATCCTTTCTGTTCCCAGGAATTAATAATTTCTCTATATATTTTATGTTGAAAGTTCTTTGTGACTATAAATGGTATTCAAAGATCAAACCAGATTTTTAAATCTATATTTGCATTAATAATTTTCCTAAATGAGTCAATGTAATAACTAATCATATGAGTTTTAGTGGGTTTAGTTATGTTATATTGCATACTAATACATAATATGTATCATGGCAAATTGTTTTTATCTATTTGAAATTATTTTTGTAAATCAAATTAATTTATTGATATTACAGCTAATAATTCTATCCAATTTGCAGAGTAATTTGGACTTATCCAATCTCAGATTGTTTTATATATTGATGCTTTTATATATGTTTCTATATCGGGAAAGTTTAATCCTCCCTGTTTCCATGGTCTGATATGATATATTAAGCTATTCTGTTTCTTTTGGGAAACCATAAAATTTTATTAGGCATGAATTTATTTCTATAAGTATATTTCTTTTTGGGAACAGTTGTATTGCCAAGGCTATGTATAGGATTTGGGGCAGTAAAACCATTTTTATTAAATGTAGTCTATCTTTAAATGTTAATATTATTTTGTTCCATTTTTCCACAGAGATTTTAATTGTATTGATGATATTATTGTAGTTTTTTTTAGACTAATTCATTATTATCCTTGCATAACTCAATTCCTAGACATTTTAAGGTAGATTCTTGTTTCCATATGATGTGATCCCCCTTAGTCTGCAGTTCTTTTTTTTATTTAAAAATATAAATTCTGATTTTGATTTATTGAAATGGAGTCTTAAAGTCATGTGAAATTTGGCAATTAATATATCTAATTCTTCTAATGTCTCTTTTGTATTAGATAATGTTAGTAATATGTCATCAGCAAATATCATTACTTTAGAACTGTATTGTTCATAAACAACTATTCCTTTGATTTTTATATTGTTATGAATTGAATCTGCCAATATTTCAATAGCCAGAGCAAATAGAATCAATGACATGGGACATCCTTGTTTAGTGCCTTTTGTTATATGTATAGATTCAGAGGTAAAAGGACCTAATTTGACATATGCTAAATTATTTGTATATATATTATTTAGGAGATGAACAAATGATGCAGGAAATTCAAATAGCATTAGGATTTTGAATAAATAGTCCCAATTTAGGAAATCAATGGCTTTCTTTATATCTAAGCCAATAATACTCTGGATGTCCATGACAACTAAGCCAATAATGAGTGTTTCTTTATTTTCTTTATTAACATAATCTATAAGAGAAATTATCCTTTTAATACTGTTATGTGTGTGTCTATGATATATAAATCCAGTTTAATCATTATTTATTGTTTTGGATAGTGGTATTTTCATTCTGTTAGTTAATATAGTCATGAATATCTTATAGTCATTATTTAATAATGATAAAGGTCTATATGAGGTACAGAGGTTTGGGGATTTGTGTTCCTTTAGGATTGGTGTGATTAAGGAATATCTCCAAGAGGGTGGTATTAAACCTTGTGACTGAATTTCTAATAGAGTTTTATTGAAGAAGGATAATATCTTTGAAGAAAAAAGTTTATATACTTCCATAATTCTGCCATCTATTCCTGGAGCTTTATTATTTTTACCCTCTTTTAGTGTATCTGTAATTTATTTCTAGGATATGGGTGCTTGTAGATCTAGTTTTACTTTTTCTGGTATTTTTTTATATTAGAACATTTTTCATCGGGATTTAATTGCTTGATATGTATATTTTCTTTTTGGAAATGTTCCATATACTGATTTCTATAGGCATCAAGAATGTCACCTATATCCAATACATTTTTCCCATTCTTTTCATGGAAAATACTTTTAATGTTATTAGTTTTTGATTGTATTTTGAGTATTGTGGATAAATTATGTAGACATTTGGGAGAAGTGGCCAAGGTATTACTTTTTAGTTTTTCTAAAGGTAAACTAGTTTTATGTGTTGGAATTTGTATTTATTGTGTAATACTTGTACTTTCTTTTTCATCTCCAAATGATTTTGATTTTTTTAGCTTTTACTAACAAAAGTTTGGATTGTAGATCTAATAATTCATAATCCCATTCTCTGATTTTTTCTATACCAAGTTAGGGTTTACCATATATGTAAGCTTTTAATGAGTCCCATATCATTATTTTATTTATCTCTGTGGTGTAATTAATATCTAGGAAGAACTGTAATTCAGATAATTAATGGTTTGAACTCTTTAATTTTAGTTATATATGCTGGAATTCTGGAGTTAAAGATTAATGATTTGTACCCATTTTGAAGCTTTAGTATCAATGAATTGTGGTCTGAAAAGGAGCAGGGAGTGATTGAGAAATTAATGATTTTAGAGTGTAAGTCATGGGCAACAAATATTTTATCTATTCTAGTTTGGGTACCAAATCTATGATATTGATGGGAAAACAACAACAATTTATCTTCTTTAAATCTGAAAGTATCTACCAGATGAAATTATACTACCCACTTGTTTAAAGCTTTTGATACAGCAGATGTATGCAGCAGTCTTTTATTTGTAGTTTCAGAAATATCAAATATATTGTTAAAATCTCCTCCTAATATTAAGTTGCCTTTATAATTATTGGAAATGAAATCCAAGTGTTTTTAACAGTTCCTGTTCCAATACCTGGGAACCAGTATAGATTGGCTAGGGTCCATATTCTGTTATGATATTTAACTATTACTAATGCAATAAGGCCTTCTTTATCTTCATACTTATAAATTATTTCTGGGTTAATCACATTTGTTTTCCATAAAATTGTTACCCCTTTTGTCTTTGTCTTATAAGTGGATTGCACCAATATCATATTTTCCTTAGGATTCCATTTGCAATTGTCATTTGTTTTGAAATCAGTTTCTTGAAGGAGAGAATTTGTGCTTTGTTCAGTTTTAAATATTTCAGTATATTTGATCTCTTTCTAGGATTGCTTAAGCATTGGTATTTAAATATAACGAGGTTAAATCCATCTTAGGTTATTTAGACTATGTACTTTTTGTTTTATTGTGATTATTAAACATATTCCTCTGATAACTTACTAAAATGCATATTAAAATATTTTTGTGAAATAACAAATTTAAATTAATAAATGTTAACAAAACTAAGATCTGCACTAGCCATAGAATAAAAATCATTCCTAATCTGATGGATAAACCTAAGTCCATCAGATTATCACTCATACCTTGACAATCCAGAACACCTGAGCTCCATAAATTGAATTATCATATGGAGAATATTTGTAATAGGAATAAGCAATATTTATGTTATTTTGAACATATATAGTACTATTGTAAATTAGACAGAATTTTAATGCAATATAAATGTCTACTTATTGTATAAGCAATTCATATTTACATGAAAGATAGATGACAGCCAATTCAATCATAGTAAAGTAGGATGCATCATATATAAAACATCAGTAAAAGATTATAGCGCACAGTTATTTAAGATATTCAAAGCATTAAGTTTGTTTAATGTGAACATTGATGAAAGTTAGTGCATTTTAATTACTGGTGCATCCCTCTTCCCCCTTTTCCTACACATAAGGATTTTCATATCTGTCATTTCCTATTATAAAATGAGTAAAATTATAGGTTAAAAACAACAAATTCACTTATTGTGATTAATGATTACAGATTCCCATTCTATATTCATAAATTGCCATTTTATGGCATATACTAAAAGTTTTTAGATTTAAATGGCAACATTCTATTTTGTATAATCTGCAGAGGTTAAACTGAGTGATTATTGTCAATTTAATACTATTTGTTCAGAATGTGATTGTTACATTCTGTGACATTTCTAGTTCAGGCTTCTATTGTTTCCCTTGAACAACTTTGCCAGTTTGATGTCATATATAAAAAACATTGGGTCTATATTACCATATCAAATGGTAAGAATGTTGAACACACATATGAATGAAGTCACAGTACAGGAGGATTGGAATATTTGCCCTTTCCTCACTGCAGTGCGACCTCAGAGTTGGAATATATATTTAGTGGGGGGGACAGCCCCCCACAATAGCAAGTTCATTCTCATGCATTTTCGCTCATATGAGTGTTCAACATTCTTACCATTCAATATAGTAATATAGACCCTAAAACATTAGTTACCTTGTTAACAGCTTAAGTATTATGTATGTCCAAGATGGATTACAAAACCACAATTCAAGTTAAAGCAATTACATGACTTGTTATGCATATTTACTTATATAAGAAAATCATCATGCTTCCCCTTGATGTTCAATATAGTGTATGTCATTTATGACAAGTTAAAATAGTAGTGTTATTATGCACAAGCCCATGTTATTAAACTGAGTGTCTATTGCCAATTTAATACTATTTGTTCAGAATATGATTGTTACATTCTGTGACATTTCAAGTTCAGGCTTCTATTGTTTCTCTTGAACAACTTTGTCAGTTTGATGTCATGTATAAAACATTAGTTACCTTGGTAACCCTTTAAGTATTATGTATGGTCAAGATGGGTTACAAAACCACAATTCAAGTTAAAGCAATTACATGACTTGTTATGCATATTTACTTATATAAGAAAATCATCATGCTTCCCCTTGATGTTCAATATAGTGTATGTCATTTATGACAAGTTAAGACAGTAGTGTTATTATACACAAGCCCATGTTATTAAATCCTGTCTTTAATATCTAAATTCAGCAGACTGCTTCATCTTATATGACAATTATATATTTTATGTCTAGATTTATTAAAATCATACATTACATAACTATTGTGTGTGTGTTTTTTTTTGGCTGTTGCTTAGTTATTTGAGAGACCACAAAACGTAATGCTTATTCTTATTATTAGCTCCTTCCCAGCATGTTTATACAGTTCATAGACTTTAAATTATGAGACCCTTCTAGTTTCTTATTTGTTATAAGTATATTTCCATCCTTACATACACACATATCAGTACTTCAAGTACAGGCAACAATGCCCATCCAGTTTTGCCAGAATACCATTCACTAGTTCATGTGGTGTTTCCAGGCT
This sequence comes from Protopterus annectens, assembly GCF_019279795.1. Classification (NCBI taxonomy): domain Eukaryota; kingdom Metazoa; phylum Chordata; order Ceratodontiformes; family Protopteridae; genus Protopterus; species Protopterus annectens. The sequence goes on along the minus strand of NC_056748.1, from coordinate 54,913,565 downwards.
GTTCTTAAAATATCCAAACCAATACTTGTTCTGTTCCATTTTACCAGCCTGTTTCATGCAGTGGCCACTCTGCCAGTGAACCATTGAACACACCTTCCATTCCCACAGATATTTCCATGAAGGAAATCTGATGACTCTCTAGCACTTCCCAGGAGCCACAAACACCCCTAGAATTAGCTATCCCCATATGCCCAACACATCCAAGCAAGCTCACCTCCCTGACCATTGCAAAGGGTACTGTACAAGACTAAGTGGTCTTAGCCTTTCACAATAACTCAGACTTCCACTGTTATATAAGTCCTTAATGTGTTTGGACCAAAATACATTTTAAATATAAAATTGCGCTTATTTATTTTTTTATCAAGAATCAACTTAATGAGCTAAATGAAGTATTGGGGGACCATTGATATGTGTACATGTGGTTTAAAACAGCCCTTTTATTATATATATTTTTAAACTAAAAATGAATTGCTGAGAATCATCTCGGAGGCTCCTCAGAGCCTTTAAGCATTATCATCTGTCTGTTACCATAGCAACCTAGGAGCGTCTGTTTCTGTTGATGTGTCTATGTACTGCATATCAGAGGCTCATGATGCACCTGAAGCAAAGCTTCACTTCACTGCAACTTCAAGCCTAAATTCCCTCCCTTTCAGTGAGGCAGCAGCCAGGAAAAAAATGGAGAGCAAACAGATAAAAAAAAAACATGCCGCCACAGCAAGAGATAACACATTCTTTCAGCCTTCCCACCTCTCACTCAGCAGATGTATAAACAAACTATTCTCTACCAAAATATCCCAAATCACAGTTTTATCCACCCCCTTCCCCTGGATCCAGGCTAAAACACCAAATATCTCTTCCTAATACACAAGCATCAGTAAACCTTGATCACAAGCCACAACCCACAGCTTCCTGGAGACAAAAATGGCAACATACAACAGCTGCCAGACACAGCTGCATCCACACATACTGTGTCAGGCTTAATCAAACAGCACTCAAAGCTATGATACCTGCCATAATTGATATTAACTATGTTTAGACAGAATAATAATGACATGTTTACTAGCTGTCAGACATGGCTGCATCAACTCACACCATATCAGGACTGATCAAACAGCACTCGAAGCTGTGATACCTGCCATAATTGATATTAACTATATTTAGACAGAATAATAATGATATTTGTACTAGCTGCCAGACACAGCTGCATCCACACATACCATATCAGGATTGATCAAAGAGCACTCGTAGCTGTAATACCTGCCATAATTGATATTAACTATATTTAGACAGAATAGTGATGACATTTGTACTAAGAGCTTGCTACTATTATTTAATCAAGATATACGTGACATTTCTAAATCATACTTTAACTGAAGAAGGCATTAGTCTCCATGACAGAATTTTTTTTTCAAAACACTCTACTGTTACTACTTTTATATATGATGTTAATTTGTTACATTTGAGTCTGAACTCTGATGAATGGTACCTTGTTGAATTAGTTAATTAGTTACTTAAATTATTACAAGTAAAATCAATGACAAATTAACAAGATAAGTATTCATTAAGTTCAAGTAAAGGAATAGAAACTTCTGTGTTTGTATTATTATATGTTGTTTTGTTTGGCTTTTATATAATGTAAATAGTAACCCATCTTGACCTACCTTTGTTTGTGAAGAATTATTGGACTCTTTGAACATTCTGAATAAATCATTACTGTTTCTCAGTTGTTTAAGAAACCCTCCTTTTTTAAATAAAAACAGATGACAAGTGATGTACCATATCAGTTGATACTTTGAGAGATGTAGCTGTAAGAGTTATTTTTTGGAACAGCTATCTTGGACTCAGTTTTTTGTTTCTTCTTTGTAGCACCAGTCCAAGGATTTGTTTCTTTTATTCTTTTAAGAGTAGGGGCCATTTATTCTTCTGGGATAGACACTATGTTGTTGTTTTTGATGAATATAGTAGCGTCTTCTAAGTCATTAAAGGTTCTCATCTCATTGGCAAAAAGTATTTTTATCTTGGCTGGAAAGGCCAGCTGTGCTTTAATGTTGTTTTGTTTCAACGGTTTTATTATTGGCCAGACTTTTTTCCTTTGTTCTATAAGAATAATCATTGTCAAACCTTATCAGGCTTTGATTGTATTTTAAAGGTGATTTTCTCCAAGCAGATTTTAATATTATAAGTTCCTTGTCCAGAAATGAAAGAAATTTTATAACTATGGATCTAGGTGGAATATTTGTTGAGTTAGAAGCTGGTTTCCTCAGTGCTCTATGCGCCCTTTCAATTCCAAATGAAAGTCCCTATTTCAAGTCTAAAACTTCAGGAATCCAGGTTGTTAAGAATGAAATAATGTCTTCTCATTCAGTGTTTTCAGACAGACCAAAGATTCTTATGTTGTTTCTCATTTCCCTGTTTTCTAAGTCATCTATTTTGTTAAGCAGCCATGTATTCTGATTAAGCAGACATTCTTTTTGGAATTCTCCCTCTTTGAGTCTCCTTTCAATGTCATTTAGAGAAGTCTCTCTAGCTGTTATTTTTGTATGGTGTTGCTGTAATAGTTCCTTAAGAGTATCGGTCTGTTTTTGAGAATTTAATTTGAGGTTTTCTAAGTCATTTTTAAAGCCCTCTATCTTCAAAGATAGTTACTGTAAGGTAGATGTCATCAATTGCAGTTCTTTTTTCAAAGCAGCATCTGGGTGAGAATTCCTTGAGTAGTTCATATTCAGTGACTCAATATATCTCCAAGTTACTTGACAGGAAAATTTTTGTATATCACCACCAAAATTGATATTTATGTAGTTTAGTAGTTTATCTATAGATTTCTGATGTCTTAAACTTCAAAATAATACAATTTTCCTATATCATTATACTAGTTTATGGAGCTCTCAAAATTCACTGCTCTCAGTTGTCCATCTAGGCTCCGACCCACTATACAGACATTTTTATGTATCCAGCTACATTATAAGTGGAAGCAAATGGAGCTAAATGTACTTTGTTGACAGTGGAAGATGTGGCAAATTTTCTACAAGGAGCTAAAAATCAGTAAATATTATAAAGAACTAATAAAACTAATAGCAAATAAAGGTGACTTGGGGAAAGTACTTTAAGAACTAGAGATGGAAGGAAGGGGCAAAGAAACAGAGACAAACAGACAGGCAGACAGAACAACCACCATTAAAAAGATGATTACTATACAATAAGGAAAAGGTGAATTTGAAGGGGAAAGTACAAAATCTGAAAAAAATGTATATAAGAATGTGAAACTGAAATGACAGCAGGCCAGAAAAGAAGTGCTTATGTGACACTGAGATGACAGCAGGCCAGAAAAGAAGTGCTTAAAGTTAAATAAGGCCGCAGGAGTAGAGAGCTTTCATGAAAAATTCTGTAAGGGAATGTAAGAGCAAATATCACCCCTTTTGACAGACATTTATAATAATATTGGCAAGCATGAGGATTTAAACCAAATAGTTAATGAAGTGGCAATAGTGGCTTTACCAAAAGCTACAGAAATCTGCCCAGGAATCAGTAATTTCAGACCAACTGCTGTGATAAATGTTGATGATAAAATTATGACAAAATGTTAGCTAAAAGGATGGAGAAGATACTCCCTAATACCATCAAGGACTGGCAAAATCTGTTTGTTCCATGCAGAGGGATAGCTATAAACTGGTGGAACTTGGCAGCTTTTTTACACCGATATGGAGGAAGAAATGGGTCCAAGGATAGATTTGTTTGATATTAAAAAGCCATTTGATTCTGTTAAGTGGAAGTTTTTGTTTAGAGTACTAAAAGAAAGGACTTTTAGAGACAAGTACCTTACATAGTGAGACTGGCTTTATATGAAGCCTACATATAGAGTACAGATAAATGGGTTGTGGATTATCACAGAAGGGAAGCATAACAAGGGGGACTAGAAAGAGTTGCCCACTGTCTCCACAATTGTTCTTATTAATTATGGAAGAGTTGTCATGTAAAATGAGGGTTCTTTTAGTAAAACAGATAGAAAACACAAACACCAAGCATGCTTACTATTTATTTGTGGATGACTGTTGATTAGTAGTAATATAAGAGATAGATAACAGATGGGGCATTAGCTGTTTGGGGTGCACTCTGGGATACAGTGTAATGCCTTAAATTGGTTACACTGAAGGTTGGGGAACAAACAGCAGAGGAACACCTCTATGGACTACAAGAGAAAATATTCCCAAAATATTTAGGACTCGTGCTAGGTAAAACCTGAATGGAAAGTGATAAGAATTTTAATTAGTGCCTTCTGCTAGAAAAGTTCAAGAAGGATTGTAACCTTTCAGACTAAAGACTTTTGGCTTTTCCCGGTTAGGGGTCGCCACAGTGCAACTCTGGTCCATTCATGATTGGCAGAGGATTTTTATGGTGCCAAGTTGTCAGCCCAACACCCAACCTTCAACGAAGGCATGCCCATTCACGATCGCACCTACCTGCATGTCTCTAACGTCACTTGACTGTGGGGAGGACATGCAGACTCCACACAGAAAGCGCTCCAGCTGAGAATCAAATGGGAGAACCTCTTGCTGTGAGGCAACAATACTAACCACTGCACCACTGTGGCTTACAGACTATTAGAGGGAAAGTGAAGACTGTTAAGGTAATGGTGCTATATAATTTGCAGTGTGAAACCTGCCAGTCCCATTGTTTCATTCAAAACTAGTAGAGCTACAATCCCTGATATAGAAAGTAAAGGGTGTAGAGTCCTTGCTGTAAAGCACAAATTTCTATGAGGTTTGGAGGACGGGGCTTCCTGATATTCATAAATACACATTAGCCTGTCAGCTTGTCCAACTAGCTCAGTTGTGGATAGAAGCAAATGAAAATAAAAGGCATATGCAACAATTTCAAGGGGAAATGAAAGTGATAAAACAGCAATGGTTGCTCTCATGGGACTATGGTCTCAAAAAAAAGAAGGACTGGGTTGGAGACTTGGGCCTACAGGTAACATTTGAGGGCATCTGTAAGTATGTGGCAATGTTGCAGCTACAGCGAAAACTGTATGGGGGACTGTAGGGATTAGAATATGACATTACATCCATGACCTTATACCTGTCTTGAATACACTGTACTAAATAATATGGTTATGTCTAACAACAATTTAATCCCCGTACTCCCAAAGCTGTCCCAAGACAAGGAGGCATACCTCCATCTGTTCAATTGTTAAGGCCTTCCATCACCATTTATAACAAAGTAGTTTTCATATTCTTACATAAAATGACACTACCCGCATCCACAACAGGCACTGCACCTCCCGAGTTAATATGGTCTCGTATTAAGACAACTGATGAATCATACAAGGCATTTGAATGCTTTGTAAGGAATATGACATACCTAGAAAGGACTGTTTTACATATGAGATGTTTAAACCTATAGGTAGTGCTTACAATGCTCAAATGTGTAACTGATCTTAACTTTGCCAGTGGACTCTCGGCCCACAATTGTTATTAAAGAACGAGATATGTCACACTGTCCCCACATTGCAGAAAACTATTTGATATCCATTTGGGTAAATGGTAGGAGATTGATTACCAAGTTAATTACCATCCAGTTTCAGTATAAAGTAATAAATATGTAATTTATAAATAACTGTACTGCACTCATGAATAGTAGAATTTCACTCATGAGCAATAAATGTGTTATATTGTGCCTGTAACATTTCTCATTTTCAGATGAAAACTACAGAGGTGTGTATCAGGATCAATACAAAATCATGCCTATGGTTGGCAGCTAGAAGAGAAAACTAATGCTCTGACTTCCTGTGTCAGAGGTACAGGGTTTCAATCTCACCAGCTTTATTTGCATATTATGTAACCTGGAGCAAGTCACTTCACCAGGTAGAGTTTTTGGGGAATGGGTAATAATTTCTTAAACCACATGTATAGTAATTACCTATGAGCCTAATCATTGATTAGAACACATGCATAGTAACTACCTATGAGCCTAACCATTGATTAGACCACACGTATAGTAACTATCTATGAGCCCAATCATTGACTAGACCACATCTATAGTAACTACATATGAGCCCAATCATTGATTAGACCACATGTATAGTAACTATCTATGAGCCCAATCATTGACTAGACCACATCTATAGTAACTACATATGAGCCCAATCATTGATTAGACCACATGTATAGTAACTATGAGCCCAATCATTGATTAGACCACATGCATAGTAACTACCTATGAGCCTAACCATTGATTAGACCACACGTATAGTAACTATCTATGAGCCCAATCATTGACTAGACCACATGTATAGTAACTACATATGAGCCCAATCATTGATTAGACCACATGTATAGTAACTATGAGCCCAATCATTGATTAGACCACACGTATAGTAACTACCTATGAGCCCAATCATTGATTAGACCACATGTATAGTAACTATCTATGAGCCCAATCATTGATTAGACCACACGTACAGTAACTGCCTATGAGCCCAATCATTGATTAGACCACATGTACAGTAACTACCTATAAGGTCAATCATTGATTAGACCACATGTATAGTAACTACCTATGAACCTAATCACTGATTAGACCACTACCTATGAGCCGAACCATTGATTAGACCACATGTATAGTAACTACCTATGAACCCAATCATTGATTAGACCACACATATAGTAACTATCTATGAGCCCAATCATTGATTAGACCACACGTATAGTAACTACCTATGAGCCCAATCATTGATTAGACCACATGTATAGTAACTAAGAGCCCAATCATTGATTAGACCACATGTATAGTAACTACCTATGAGCCAAAGCATTGATTAGACCACACGTATAGTAACTATCTATGAGCCCAATCATTGATTAGACCACACATATAGTAACTACCTATGAACCCAATCATTGATTAGACCATGCATATAGAAACTATGAGCTCAATCATTCATTAGACCACACGTATAGTAACTACCTATGAACCCAATCATTGATTAGACCACATATATAGTAACTACCTATGAACCTAATCATTGATTAGACCACATATATAGTAACTACTTATGAACCCAATCATTGATTAGACCATGCATATAGAAACTATGAGCTCAATCATTCATTAGACCACACGTATAGTAACTACCTATGAACCCAATCATTGATTAGATCACATGTATAGTAACTACCTATGAGCCCAATCATTGATTATACCACATGTATAGTAACTATCTATGAGCCCAATCATTGATTATACCATATGTATAGTAACTATCTATGAGCCCAATAATTGATTAGACCACACGTATAGTAACTGCCTATGAGCCCAATCATTGATTAGACCACGCATATAGAAACTATCTATGAGCCCAATCATTGATTAGACCACACATATAGTAACTACCTATGAGTCCAATCATTGATTAGACCACATCTATAGTAACTACCTATGAACCTAATCATTGATTAGGCCACATGTATAGTATCTACCTATGAGCTCAATCATTGATTGGTCCCCATGTATAGTAACTACACATGAGCCCAATCATTGATTAGACCACATGTATAGTAACTATCTATGAGATTAATCATTGATTAGACCGTACGTATAGTAACAATCTATGAGCCCAATCATTGATTAGACCACATGTATAGTAACTACCTATGAGCCCAATCATTGATTAGACCACATGTATAGTAACAATCTATGAGCCCAATCATTGATTAGACCACATGTATAGTAACTACCTATGAGCCCAATCATTGATTAGACCACACGTATAGTAACTACCTATGAGCCCAATCATTGATTAGACCATATGTATAGTAACTATCTATGAGCCCAATCATTGATTAGACCACACATATAGTAACTACCTATGAACCTAATCATTGATTAGGCCACATGTATAGTATCTACCTATGAGCCCAATCATTGACTAGACCACATGTATAGTATCTACCTATGAGCCCAATCATTGATTAGACCATATGTATAGTAACTATCTATGAGCCCAATCATTGATTAGACCACATGTATAGTAACTATCTATGAGCCCAATCATTGATTATACCAGATGTATAGTATCTACCTATGAGCCCAATAATTGATTAGACCACACGTATAGTAACTGCCTATGAGCCCAATCATTGATTAGACCACGCATATAGAAACTATCTATGAGCCCAATCATTGATTAGACCACACATATAGTAACTACCTATGAGTCCAATCATTGATTAGACCACATGTATAGTAACTACCTATGAGCCCAATCATTGATTAGACCATATGTATAGTAACTATCTATGAGCCCAATCATTGATTAGACCATATGTATAGTAACTATCTATGAGCCCAATCATTGATTAGACCATATGTATAGTAACTACCTATGAGCCCAATCATTGATTAGACCACATGTATAGTAACTACCCATGAGCCCAATCATTGATTAGACCACATGTATAGTAACTACCCATGAGCCCAATCATTGATTAGACCACATGTATAGTAACTACCTATGAGCCAAAGCATTGATTAGACCACATGTATAGTAACTACCCATGAGCCCAATCATTGATTAGACCACATGTACAGTAACTACCTATGAGCCCAATCATTGATTAGACCACATGTATAGTAACTATCTATGAGCCCAATCATTGATTAGACCATATGTATAGTAACTACCTATGAGCCCAATCATTGATTAGACCACATGTATAGTAACTATCTATGAGCCCAATCATTGATTAGACCATATGTATAGTAACTATCTATGAGCCCAATCATTGATTAGACCATATGTATAGTAACTACCTATGAGCCCAATCATTGATTAGACCACATGTACAGTAACTACCTATGAGCCCAATCATTGATTAGACCACATGTATAGTAACTACCCATGAGCCCAATCATTGATTAGACCACATGTATAGTAACTACCTATGAGCCCAATCATTGATTAGACCACATGTATAGTAACTACCCATGAGCCCAATCATTGATTAGACCACATGTATAGTAACTACCCATGAGCCCAATCATTGATTAGACCACATGTATAGTAACTACCCATGAGCCCAATCATTGATTAGACCACATGTATAGTAACTACCCATGAGCCCAATCATTGATTAGACCACATGTATAGTAACTACCTATGAGCCCAATCATTGATTAGACCATATGTATAGTAACTACCTATGAGCCCAATCATTGATTAGACCACATGTATAGTAACTACCTATGAACCTAATCACTTATTAAGTCAATGATTTCACTCACTGAATCTCATAGTAAATGGCGTCCATAGGCTGGATCATTGCTATGTAGTCCAGCAGCAACACACTGTATACCATCAAGCCAACATATCTGCTAGTGACATCCATTTTCTGGTAGTATAGCAGAAAGAGTTAAGGCTATGAGATGCAAACAAATTATATCCTGTAGTTTTGACTTTGATTCCCTTAAGCTCTACTTCCAGATTGTATAACTCTGAGACAGTCACTGATGTGGTCAGGTTAAACAATAATAATAGCAGCTGGCATCCATTTGATTACCTAGGTGTGTTCACAATAAACACTTCAGTCAGTAGAGAAGTAGCAAAATCTAGAAAGTGGTGAACAGGTAGGAAAGTGAAGGAATCCCCCCCCCTGTAAAAGAAGGAGAAAGTCAAAAATATCAGTCTACCATCTTTTTCTGTGTAATAGCCACTATCTGCTCATCCAAAATCTAAGAGCAAAAAGTCACAGCATGGAATTTGTTAGCTCAGATGATTTATAAGGAAGAAGAGAAATACTAAGAAGAAATATTTCTGGTTTTGCAGCATTCCATTCAATTCAGCTTAAAAGTCCAGAAGACGTCAGTTCAAAAAAAAATGTCTTCTCTTATTTCATTCTACTTTATTTACAAGATCTGTCTGTTGTCTCATAAAATTCTCCATCAACCCTCTCACCACTACCCAGATCATATTTATCAGCATTCACCTTTAACCTTCTATGAATGCTAAGCAATCTCAAAAGGATAATCAAATATGCCATAGCATTTTTCATGGCATATTTTGATTTTAAAGTTTTAAAATCTGCTTTTCTTTGACTGCTATAAAACACAGACATTTTTGGAACCATAGCTGCACAGTAATAACATTGCATGGAAAATGTATATCCCTCTACGAAGACTGCACTGCATGCTTGCATTCATTCTTGATAAAATTCAAAATATTTCACATCATCCTGATTTGTTATCTAATTGACCCCCTTTTATACATCTGACCTCCAGGACTGCTACCAGTATGCCTGTCTGCCTCCAATCGATTTTAACAAGCTGTTATTTCTGTTTTCCTAAATTGAATGTACTTTCTGCTCATAGCTACATTTATTTCACATTCTTTTCCCATTATTATGGTTTTCTTTTTTCCATATTTCTTCTTACAAGTTAAAACGATACATGTATTTACAAAAACAAAACAAAAGAAAACTACATCATAAGTTGGGTGGCTTCAGGCTACAGCCTAACAAATCACCTAGGCTGCTGCCTGTTTGTGTTGCAGGTTTGAGTTATGACCTTGGTTTACTTATATTACACCCTCCTATAATACTTCTTCATTGCTGATTACCAACAGCTACAAATGGAAAGTTTTAACTGCTTTGTATAGTTAACTATAGTAACCTTATGTGGAGTATATATATGCACATCTGGGGACTCTATATCTGCTGAGATCTAAAGAAAAATGTACACATCCCATCCTGACGATAGCAACCAAATGATAATTGATTAACATCAGAAGGTGTGTGAATGAAAGCAAAACTATTGATCGATTAATCCACCCCATTTTAAACCACATCAGGATAATCGGTACTAGACATGTTGTCTGGTAGACTATTTATTATCCTAAATATAAGAAAAACACTTTTAGAAGTACCCAGTGAAGCATCTAATAAAAGTAAATTTATGCCACCAAAATCCCCCATGTGCATTAAACTATACGAAACTGTGGTGTGTGGATAAATTGAGTGGGAATTTGAGCAATTTTGTAAAGAAATAAAGGAATATAATTTGACTAAGGAGGAGTGGAAGGAACTACAAAAGATGAGGTTGAAATTGGATAAAGTGGTCTTTCACCAAGCTGATAAAGGGGGAAATTGGGTATTGATGAGTAAAATGCAGTATGAATAAATGGGAATGGATTTGGTTTGGTTAAGAAGTGAGTATTTAGAACTAGAGGTTAACCCTAGAGTTAGATTTAATAAGAAATTATTAGAAATATTGGAAAGGGGAGGAAGGCTAGGGTTCTTTACTAGTAAGGATGTTCAAAAATTATTTATGAAGGAACCTACAGACCCCAAATTCTTTGCATTACCCAAAATACATAAGAATTTACAATGTCCTCCAAGGAGACCCATTGTCTCAATGTTAGGTTCCTACATGGAGAATGTGGGAAGTTTTGGGATTTCCACTTGAAAAAATAATTAAGTAGAATGACATCACATTTAAAGAATACTAAAGATGTATGTGATAACGTGAGTAAAATAAAGTGGAAAGAGGATTATTTTTGGGCTATAGCGGATATAAAATCCTTGTAGACTAACATCGAGACTAACAGAGGTCTGGAAGCTATTGGCAAAGTTATGGGGGAAGAAACACGTAGATCCTTTCTGCTATTTCTGCTTAAGTTTTGCTTAACCCATAATTATTTTAGAAGGGGGAGCAAATTATTTTTGCAGAAAAAAAGGTACGGCAATGGGGGTGGCATTTGCCCCCTCATATGCCATAACATACATGGGGGAATTTGAAAAGGAATTTGTATATCAGAATAAATAGTTTATTGAAAATGTGATTTTCTTGGAAGATTTATCGATGACTTGATATTTATTTGTAAGGGTGATCAGGGGAAATTTGATGAATTTATGGTAGAACTGCATGGAACCAGTCATGGGTTGGAAATTGTGTATGAGGTAGATTCTAGGAATATTAAGTATTTAGACATAGAATTGTATGTGACGGAATTAGGTCAAATACAATTCAAGCCTTTTAAGAAAGCCACAGCTGTAAATAACTTTTTGCATGCAGGAAGCATGCATCCTCCTCATCTAATGAAAGCATTACCTTTAGGTGATATGAAGCGGGTATTGTTGAATACTTCTGAGGAAAAGTTTAAATTAGATGTCTTTCAGGATGCAATACTAAGATTAAGATCTAGGGGATACCCTGGAGGGCTTATTCTAGATGTTAAGAAAACTATTTTGTGAGAAGGAAAAGAAAGAGACAGAAGAAGGTGGTGTAGGAAAAGTTATTTTGTGGAGAGGGAGAATGTTCAGAGAAGGGTAGAACAGGAACGGGGACAAGAAAGTTTGTTTTTTGTTACAAAATGTTCACCCTTTAGTTTAAAAGTGCAGAAAATAATAATGAGCTTTTGGTACATGGGTAAGGAGGATGGTAATGTAGGAACTTTATTTCCGGAACAAATAACTTTTTCTTATGGTAGATAGCATAACCTGAAGGAAATCTTAGGTGGGGATGATAGAATGCAGACTGAAAAGATGGGAAGGAAAGGTATATGGCCATGTTGAAACTGCAGTGTATGTGGTAGGGTTAAAAACCTGGATGGAACAAAGATTAATGAAAGGTTATATAAGGTAAAAGAAGGGTACACATGCAAGTCGCAGGGTGTTGTTTATATAATAGGCTGTGGATGTGAGAGGGAAAAATGGTACATTGGTCAGACTAAGAGAAAGGTGAGGGTAAGAACTCCGGAACACCTCAAGGACATTAAAAATAGAAATACGCTTAGTCCATTAGCTGAGCACTTTTAGTCCACACATGGGGGGAATAATGCTAGTCTGTTTTATAGTGTTTTGGCACAACCTTTTTCTAGGGATGGGGGAAGTTTTAAAGATGAATTGGACAGGTTAGAATGTAGATGTATCATTAACTAAAAAACTTGGCAACCTAGAGGTTTGAATATTGATGGTAATTTGACATTATAATGTATTGAATATTTATGCAAAAATAAACTGTGTTAAAATGTATAGCTAGAGTGATGCACATGATAGTAACCTGATATTAGAAGTTTAAATGTAGTTATTTATAAGAATGTATTTAAATGAAATTGAAGATGTATATGCTTTTAAAAACTTAATTGATTAATTATATGTGTGTATACTAAATGGCATATATAGGAAGGGAACACTAGAATGTAATTATTCTTTAAAGGTGAAAGGCTGAGGTACCAAATAAAGTGGTGAAGAACATTTTGTGACTCTGCCTTGTGAAGCTTGCTATTTGTGTTTTTTTGATTAATGAGACTGTGAGCATTTTTCTATTTATTATCCTAACCCTAACCCAAATTCCAAACTGCACCAACTCTCTCTCAGGTTAAGTGACTTGCTCAAAGTCACACAGTAGACAGATGAAGGCTAAAGGAATCAAATCTTGTGCCACAGGAAGTAACTAGTTAACAGCCCATAACCTTAATCATCTGCACTAACTGCTGGACATCTTGGATGATGCAGTCTATCTTGACAAGTAACAGTCGCAGGGCAGAAGTCCAGCACAAAATGACAGTCCATCAAAAGACTCATCCATTTACATGTGTAAGGCAAAATCAGTATTGACAGATGACTTGCCAACATGTCTTCAGAACAAATACCTGTCATGAAAAATACACGAAGGCATGTAAACCTCTACAGGGAGGTTACCTCAGCTAAGAATCAAATCATGGATCCAAGAGCATTGAAACAGCAATGACAACTACCAAATAAGCATGCTGCCCTAGAAACATACCATAGCCACATCTGAGGAGATAAAAGGACAGGTATTATAGACATGTACAGATACCGTAAGGGGATCAACAAAATCCATGAAGACAGCACATAACAGGAAGGCAACTAAACAAGACTCTACACTCAGAAAGAGAATGGCTCACATAACTCTGTGGTGCTGTAAGAAAGTAGTACTTGTTTAGAAAAAATGTAGTAAAGTCAAAAACTATGCAGGAACTCAGGAATGTAATGATTGTTATAAAGCTGTGCCTGGAAGAAATAGCAAGAAAAAGAATGTTAGAATGCTTGTAGCGGCACCATCTAGACCAGCTGATGACATGGACATATTTTCTGAGGCAGCGGAGACATAACTTCCATAAAAAATCTATTTTCCTAATACCTTTTACTTGTTATTTTGAAGTTCTGCAACTCAGTTGTAATATCCTGGCTGACTGCTCTTTGATCTGCCTATAGCTGTGCAACCAACTTCTAATCATTTCCACTACTTTGGCATTGTTTCTGGTCCCCATTTTGCTTCTCTGGTTTTCCCCATTTAGTATTTAATTCTGTGTTTTGTTTTATCATAGTTCTGCATCCTCAATTCAAAACCTTATTATGTAACATCTTACACTGAACCACACTCTGCCATGTTTTGCTTCTTCACTGGGTCTCACTCATCTCGATCTTCCCTAAATCCTTAACTTTTGAAGTTCCTCTATTTTACAATCCATTTTCTCCTCTTCTTTTGAGTTATCTCTGTTTATATTGCAAGGGTAAAGAAACCAAATATCTTATCTTTTTCTGTAGTCTCCTATTGACTACAAAATGGTACCCAGAACATAGTACCCACACCTTCCTACCTTCATTCACTTTGCTGAAAAAAAAAAAACACTACTGATCCATCTAGTACGCACAGTTGCCTTATTCAGAACATGGTAGCATCTCCCTCTGTTGTTGATTCTGGTTTCACTCTTGAATGCCTCATGAATTTGTTCGGCACTATCTACAGTCAGAGTTCACTGACCGTGTCCACAGCCCTTTCTGCGATGAAGTACTTGCTCATATACAGACTAAACATGTCACCGTACGGCTGTAGCTTATACCTCCCATGCACCCTGTAACATCATTTCATCTCCTTTATATATCAAATGTCTATACCCTTCCCTGCCATGAAATAACTACAAGCATTGTTTTTGACCAGTGTTTATCAGGCAGAACATTGCTTATACATAGAGTCAAAATTGATAATCATAGCTATCCTTTTTTATTTATTTATTCATCACACATGCCATATTGCTAATAAGGCACTAATAACTAATAACCTATAATGTTCCATGACTAATTATCATTCATTAGTCTACTGCCATTGTTTCATCTTTATTCATTTGTAGCAAAATATTATTTATACCACCTGCAGAT
This sequence comes from Protopterus annectens, assembly GCF_019279795.1. Lineage (NCBI taxonomy): Eukaryota > Metazoa > Chordata > Ceratodontiformes > Protopteridae > Protopterus > Protopterus annectens. Next base: position 54,898,392 of record NC_056748.1, on the reverse strand, counting down.
GGCTCAATATAGATTTTCTTGGTAGCTATGGATTCATGGATAGCTGTCCGTGCAACAACCTGCCATCCCCTATGAATTTGGCTACCTGACAATTGTTCCTAGCAGAGCCATAAGTAGGGAAAAAATATGCAGGTGGCTGCATGTGATGTAAGTTGTTAGGGGGCATGATGACCAGGTGCTGACAGTGTGAGAGTGCAGTACTGGCGTGGCCTTATGAAGTAGCCCAGGGATCACGGCTTCACAAATGAATAGTGGCACAGTCTTTGTGTTCATGGGTGGCACTCAGTGTGTGGTGATATAACTGCAGTTAAATTTGATAATGTTTCAAAGCACAGATAATTTTTTTTTTATTCAACCTTGAGAACACATTTTTTTTGATCCTCAGCTTCTAATTGGGGGCAGACTGGGTAACTGCATAAGGAGCCAGATGACCTAATTGGGGGCAGACTGGGTAACTGCATAAGGAGCCAGATGACCTAATTGGGGGCAGACTGGGTAACTGCATAAGGAGCCAGATGACCTAATTGGGGACAGACTGGGTAACTGCATAAGGAGCCAGATGACCTAATTGGGGGCAGACTGGGTAACTGCATAAGGAGCCAGATGACCTAGCTACAGTTCTTGTTCCTAGCCTGTTACTCTGGTACCTCAAACAAGGCTGCTGGTCTATCTGCTCAAATAACAGGGCTCCCCTAACATGCCATGGTTCCCAATAGGACGTCCCAACATTCTTAGTCTAATGGTAAGAGATGGGCATGCGACTCTCCATGGACCACAAATACCACATTCCATATTTTGAAACACACTTACAACTCTTTTACCAATGGCCACTCAATCAGCCACCAAGTCAGGATCTTCCTAAAGTCAAAGTCAAAGTAAACTTTATTGTATTTAGAACTACATGTGTGTAGCCTAAATGAAATTTCATGCATCTGCTCAGTTCTTGAGATTACAAAGTAAAGTGAAACAACACATACAAGCAGAAGAATAAACATAACTAACAAATACAATACTACTCCCAATACATGCAAGAAAGAGCAGAGACATTTACCAATACTCGTATACGAAAAGAATACCCTCCCCTGAGTTAAATTAACTACCCTATTTAAAGTGATACAAAACACAGTGCAGATTGAACTGGTTAAGTTATTTGTCTGATATTGCACTTGAGTGAGTTAAATAATACTGACTATGGATATAATAAATAAATATTGCACTTATTTGGAATATATGTAAGTATATATTGCACAAATAAATAAAAATTTCACTTATTTGGAATATATGTAAGTATATATTGCACAGATAAATAAAAATTAACTTATTATGTCTTCAGTCCCCTGGGACTAGTGCCCGAGTTCAGAAGTCTAATCACTGTAGGGTAGAAACTGTTACTGAATCTTGTAGTCCTGCAGCAGATGCTGCAATATCTCCTGCCTGATGTCAGATGGTTAGTCTATGCGCAGGATGCGTGTTGTCCTGTACTATTTTGGTGGTCTTTCAGATGCTTCTTGCAGCAGATGTTGTATCAGTGAAAGACTGGAACCTGTTACCTTCTCTGCAACCTTCACCTCTCTTTGTAGTGCCTTCCTTTCTGTAACTGTGCAGCTTCCAAACCGCACTGTGAAGTTGCAGGTGAGGATGCTCTCTACGCTGTGAAGTTGCAGGTGAGGATGCTCTACACACTGTGAAGTTGCAGGTGAGGATGCTCTCTACACTGTGAAGTTGCAGGTGAGGATGCTCTCTACACTGTGAAGTTGCAGGTGAGGATGCTCTACACACTGTGAAGTTGCAGGTGAGGATGCTCTCTACACTGTGAAGTTGCAGGTGAGGATGCTCTCTACACTGTGAAGTTGCAGGTGAGGATGCTCTACACACTGTGAAGTTGCAGGTGAGGATGCTCTCTACACTGTGAAGTTGCAGGTGAGGATGCTCTCTACACTGTGAAGTTGCAGGTGAGGATGCTCTCTACACTGTGAAGTTGCAGGTGAGGATGCTCTACACACTGTGAAGTTGCAGGTGAGGATGCTCTCTACACTGTGAAGTTGCAGGTGAGGATGCTCTCTACACTGTGAAGTTGCAGGTGAGGATGCTCTACACACTGTGAAGTTGCTGGTGAGGATGCTCTCTACACTGTGAAGTTGCAGGTGAGGATGCTCTCTACACTGTGAAGTTGCAGGTGAGGATGCTCTCTACACTGTGAAGGTGCAGGTGAGGATGCTCTCTACACTGTGAAGTTGCAGGTGAGGATGCTCTACACACTGTGAAGTTGCAGGTGAGGATGCTCTACACACTGTGAAGTTGCAGGTGAGGATGCTCTACACACTGTGAAGTTGCAGGTGAGGATGCTCTACACACTGTGAAGTTGCAGGTGAGGATGCTCTCTACACTGTGAAGTTGCAGGTGAGGATGCTCTACACACTGTGAAGTTGCAGGTGAGGATGCTCTATACACTGTGAAGTTGCAGGTGAGGATGCTCTACACACTGTGAAGTTGCAGGTGAGGATGCTCTCTACACTGTGAAGTTGCAGGTGAGGATGCTCTATACACTGTGAAGTTGCAGGTGAGGATGCTCTACACACTGTGAAGTTGCTGGTGAGGATGCTCTCTACACTGTGAAGTTGCAGGTGAGGATGCTCTCTACACTGTGAAGTTGCAGGTGAGGATGCTCTCTACACTGTGAAGGTGCAGGTGAGGATGCTCTACACACTGTGAAGTTGCAGGTGAGGATGCTCTCTACACTGTGAAGTTGCAGGTGAGGATGCTCTCTACACTGTGAAGGTGCAGGTGAGGATGCTCTCTACACTGTGAAGTTGCAGGTGAGGATGCTCTCTACACTGTGAAGGTGCAGGTGAGGATGCTCTCTACACTGTGAAGTTGCAGGTGAGGATGCTCTCTACACTGTGAAGTTGCAGGTGAGGATGCTCTACACTGTGAAGTTGCAGGTGAGGATACTCTATACACTGTGAAGTTGCAGGTGAGGATGCTCTATACACTGTGAAGTTGCAGGTGAGGATGCTCTCTACACTGTGAAGTTGCAGGTAAGGGTGCTCTATACACTGTGAAGTTGCAGGTGAGGATGCTCTACACACTGTGAAGTTGCAGGTGAGGATGCTCTCTACACTGTGAAGTTGCAGGTGAGGATGCTCTCTACACTGTGAAGTTGCAGGTGAGGATGCTCTACACACTGTGAAGTTGCAGGTGAGGATGCTCTACACACTGTGAAGTTGCAGGTGAGGATGCTCTCTACACTGTGAAGTTGCAGGTGAGGATGCTCTCTACACTGTGAAGTTGCAGGTGAGGATGCTCTCTACACTGTGAAGTTGCAGGTGAGGATGCTCTACACACTGTGAAGTTGCAGGTGAGGATGCTTTCTACACTGTGAAGTTGCAGGTGAGGATGCTCTCTACACTGTGAAGTTGCAGGTGAGGATGCTCTACACACTGTGAAGTTGCAGGTGAGGATGCTCTCTACACTGTGAAGTTGCAGGTGAGGATGCTCTACACACTGTGAAGTTGCAGGTGAGGATGCTTTCTACACTGTGAAGTTGCAGGTGAGGATGCTCTCTACACTGTGAAGTTGCAGGTGAGGATGCTCTACACACTGTGAAGTTGCAGGTGAGGATGCTCTCTACACTGTGAAGTTGCAGGTAAGGGTGCTCTCTACACTGTGAAGTTGCAGGTGAGGATGCTCTACACACTGTGAAGTTGCAGGTGAGGATGCTCTACACACTGTGAAGCTGCAGGTGAGGATGCTCTCTATTGCACCTCTATAGAAGGTGGAGAGAATATGAGGAGGAAGCTTAGCTTTTTTCAGCCTTCTTAAGAAGTGGAGGCATTGGTGCGCTTTCTTGACCAGTTGGATAGTGTTTCCCAACCACAAAAGATCCTCTGACATGTGTCCACCCATGAATTTCATACTCTTATCCCTCTCCACACTCTCACCAATGATCCTGAGCACTGGGTGGTTTGTTCTCCTTTTCCTGAAGTTGATGATAATCTCTTTGGTCTTGCTTACATTCAGGTCAAGGTTGTTCCCCTCGCACCAACTGATCAGAGATGCCACCTCCTCTCTGTACACCCTTTCATTCTCTTTAGTGATGAGCCCCACGACTGTGGTGTCATCAGCAAACTTGATGATATGGTTGGACTTGTACTTAGCATAGCAGTCATGGGTCAGGATGGTGAATAACAGTGGGCTGAGAACACATCCCTGTGGAACCCTGGTGTTAATCATGATGCACTGTGGTGTGATCTTACCTGAACACACCCTCTGTGGTCTCTCAATCAGGCAGTCCAGGATCCAGTTACAGAGATTTACTGATTCCTAAATGTGCCAGTTTTTCTATCAGTTGCATTGGTACCACCGGGTCTATATCAGAACAGCGAAGAGGCATTTAATCGAACAACTCTTTGTCAACACATAAACAGCGAATGCACTAAAGCGCGAACGCTCAAAACAGCAATTTCTTTCCCTGGGAAAGAAATTGCTTGGCCTTCCCCATGTGTTTGCTCCTTTCCCCACTGTAGTGCAATGTCAGAGTTGGTATATTTAGTTAGGGGGGTGTGGGGGGGCAAAGCCCCCCACATTGTTATGTTTGAAAGTGTGTGTGTTTGTGTGTTTGTGCTACTGATTTCTTTCCCAGGGAAAGAAATTGGTGTTCTGAGCATTTGCGCTTTAGTCCATTCGCTGTTTATGTGTCAGCGAAGAGATGTTCGATTAAACGCCTCTTCGCTGTTCTGATATTGACCCGGACCACCATATTTCATGCAGAGCTGAAGTCTATGAACAACATCCTCACATAGTTGTCTTTGTCCTCTAAATGCTCAAGGGAGATGTGTAGTGCTTCTGATATGACATCAGCTGTGGATCATTTAGCTCTGTACGCAAACTGCAGAAGGTGAAAATCAAAAGGTAGGCATGATGAAAGATGCCTTTTGATCATCTGATCAAAACATTTCATAGCAGTGGCTGTCAGAGCGACTGGTCTGTAGTCATTAGGGCTGCAGGGAGTGGTTTTCTTGGGTAGTGGGATAATGTTAGTTTCCTTGTACCATAAGGGTACCTTTGCCATGGCAAGAGAGGTGTTATATATTTCCTTGAGCACTGTGCATAGTTGATCAGCACAGCCTTTTAACACCTTACCCAGTATGTTGTCTGGAACAGCAGCCTTCCTGGGGTCACTCTCCTTAGCTCTCTTCTTACCTCCTCTGTGCTGAGGCTGAGTATTGCACCCTTCTTATCAGTGGGTAGCTTTAGTGCCAACCTGTTGTTTCTTTCCTCAAATCTACCAAAGAAGATGTTCAAACTGTCCAGGAATTCGATGCTTTTCTCATACTGTGCTGACCTGATTTTGTAGTCAGTGATTTCCTGTATGCCTTGCCATAGTTTCTTTGCATCCTTCATGTCTTCAAGGTGGCTCTGTGCCTTTCTGCCATACTCCCTCTTAGCAGCTTTTATCCCCCTCCTCAAATTACCTCTTGCTGCACTTAGGGCTGCCATGCCCTTGGCCCTGTGCACTACATTTCTCTCCTTCAGAAGCTCATATACCTTAGGGGTGAGCCATGGCTTCTGGTTACCTCTAATAGTGATACTCTTGGTATTTGTTACCCCATCAGCAAAGTTTGAAATGTATGCTATCACTACCTCAGTGTATTCATCAATGTTCAGATGCTGATTCACTGTACCTGCCTCCTTGAACATATCCCAGTGTCCATATCCTAATGTCTTGTTGTTCAGGTTGTGTTAGTGTCCTGTAAATTTGCTTTTTGGCAACAACTCCAAGGGTGTTGCAGTGTTGGGGGGGAGCATGCTGCACCTATGCACTGCCCTACCTTAAACCAGGGGAGGGTAGACAAGAGTTAATACAGTCTGTTCTAGAGAAAGGCTGAGCCATTTGAAAGTTCACCTTTAAATTTTCTCTGAACAGACCAGACTTCCCTTAACTTTTCCAATTCCTGTTCTTCTTTCGGATGTCCCTGCTGAGAACCCAATCTCCTACTGCCTCAATAGTTACTCACATCTGACTGTCCTACCCATTTCCTACCCCTCTATCACTGCCTCGATAGTTACTCACATTGGACTGTCCTACCCATTTCCTACCCCTCTATCACTGCCTCGATAGTTACTCCCATCTGACTGTCCTACCCATTTCCTACCCCTCTATCACTGCCTCGATAGTTACTCACATTGGACTGTCCTACCCATTTCCTACCCCTCTATCACTGCCTCGATAGTTACTCCCATCTGACTGTCCTACCCATTTCCTACCCCTCTATCACTGCCTCGATAGTTACTCACATTGGACTGTCCTACCCATTTCCTACTCCTCTATCACTGACTCGATAGTTACTCCCATCTGACAGTCCTACCCATTTTCTACCCCTCTATCACTGCCTCGATAGTTACTCACGTTGGACTGTCCTACCCATTTCCTACCCCTCTATCACTGCCTCGATAGTTACTCACATTGGACTGTCCTACCCATTTCCTACCCCTCTATCACTGCCTCGATAGTTACTCACATTGGACTGTCCTACCCATTTCCTACTCATCTCCCACTACCTCAATAGTTACTCACATCTGACTGCTCTACCCATTTCCTACCCATAGGTTCATAGGTTGGTACTAGGCTATCGGCCCTAGGGGCCTATACAAGCCTAGCCATAACAATTCCCTGGATATTTCCTCCCACACTATTTACTTCCCTGGACCCCTGTCTAGCAGGGCGACTGATGTGATCCATGGGGTGAATTTCCTATCTCCCATCCAATCATCACGGTTCCTTTTGAAGAGGGCCAAAGAGGCGCTTTGCTTGATTTGTATGGGCAGTCTATTCTAGAGTATGGGGAGTATCTGGGTCAGGAACCTATCCCTCCAGCATGTTTTGTTCATTGTGATGACAAGATTTAGATCCCTGGAGTGTGTGGCTCTGAGGGATTGGGATTTCTTTAAGTGTAGCATGTCCAACAGCTTTGGGTTTGTGTTAGAAAAATATGTATTAATTTGTGTATGCTTAATGCCAAATTAATAATCAAGTATTTTAATACGCTTTTCATTCTATTTTTCATGTACTGTGTTTTATACAAATTGAGTTTCATATGAGACTGAAAAAGATGCTTTTCGAAAACTGCAGTATGCTTTCTGAAACTTGCAAGTTGCCCTCTGACCTAGTAACTGCTAGCACAGCAATATTCTTGTTTATGCCTTGTGGAAATGTACTTGAGAAGCAGGTGTTTATCTGCTAGGTCAGAAGTAAATGAATGAACAATGCCTTATATTATAAATGTAATGATTCTAGACAAACAACCTTGTCCAGAGGATAGGAACCTCTGCAGCTGCAGTAATTTAGAGACAAAGTAGACAAAGGATTATTAGAGAAATGAACTGCTAGCATTGTGCTCGATTTAGCCATAGTATCTTGAATGTAACATAACAAGTATCTAACTGAAAGTAACCAAGGCCATGTTGTTTTTCTCAGGAAGTTTCACATAAAAATTGTTTAAATCAGCAGAAATTCATGGGAAAGATGGTCAGCAGATGATGATGAAAAGGTGGTGATCTGTTACGTCAGCATGATAGGACAGGATTAATTTGAGAATCTATAAAAATGAATGTAATTCCTGTTTCTGGTTAGACAAACTCTGTATTAGCACGTTTTTGTCTCCTTGCTGCAAGATTAAAGTGCCTTAACCTGAACCTACCGTGTTTTGATAATTTTTAAAGTATACTTTTCCTTTGACAGATTGGTCCTTCGGACCGGAAACGTATCTCTCGCTCTAGGCCTAGGTCAGAATTTGGCCCGGTGGCATGCATCCGTATGGAGAAGAGGCCAAATCGGCTCTTCTGTTTAGAAAGACCTCCGACTGAATTGTCGTTCGAAAGAGGCCAGCCACTGTTTCTGATCTGGGATTGGAGGACGAGTCAACGATCCGGTGGATCAACTCACGGAGGGTCAGGTAAGGAGGAATTACCTTATTTCTGTTTTAAGATCAGGGACTAAGTACAGAACTGTTTTTGTCAGGTAGATTTGCATATGCAGATCAGGGACAGAAAAAGGGGTTACTGTTTTTGTCATAGATCAGGGAAACAGAATAGGTAGACAGTTATTCTAGATAAACTGTGAAAAGGTATAGATTTGTGGTACCACGTGATAGAAAGAGTTACGTAACAATTTACAGCTTAGCTAAGACAGCAATGGGAAATCAGTGCACAAAAAGTTCCCGGGACACGCCCCTAACTGAAGACGCAAAGTATATGCAATTACAGCGTGCCGATAATGTTAAATATTACACCAAATGGGTCGATAAGTATAAATTTGAGAGTAATTTAGATAAACTTGCACTATGAAACTTGTAAAACAGTTAAAAATAGATGCGAAAGGTCAACTAAAAAAGTAGAGACAATTAGGAGTCCCTCAGGCACATAGGTGGCTTGAGGAAGCAAATTGTAGGGAGCAGAGAATTAAAAATTCAAAGAAAATGTTCTTAGACAAAGAAGACAATAACTTAGTAATAGCAACAGCCCCTCTTTCGCCCCCTCCACTTCCGTTACCAGAATATGAAGTGAGTGGACGAGCTGATCCACCTCCGCTATACCCAACTGTCCCTGCAAAAGCACAGCCGTTTGTCAGGGATCCTATCGAGACTAGGTCTCGAACACGTGACTTGAGGAAGGAGATTGAATTAAATGAATTAAATAGAGCATCACAGGCTATGAGTGAAGAAGAGATATGTCCGCTCATAGAAGTACTGAATCCTCAGGCAGGACAGGTAGGACAAGATCCGACTCTTTTGGTTTATAGACCGTGGACACCAGAAGATATCCGGAAAGCCACGGAAGGTATTCCCCACCCAAAAGTGAACTTTAGAAAATTTTTAGAAGACTTACAGGGTATGAGATTAAGTTACCATTTAAATGGAGAGGAAGTAGAAAAAGTAGTTAGACAAATTGTGGGTCCAGATTGTCACATGATCAGTGGCAACTGGAATCCTCGTGACGCACAACTTAGACCACTCCCACATACTAATGCAGAACTGGATGGCAGAGTGAAAGGTCTGACAGACCGAATCTCTGAAAAGTGGAAGCCTAGGGCTGATTGGACTTGCATTAATCAATGCATTCAACAGGAAGGTGAAACAGTTGATAGATATTATGCTAGACTGTTAGAGTGTTTTAATAATCACTGCGGAATGCAGATACCAGAAAATCAGACACAAGATTCCTCATATGAACAACAGTTAAAGAATGCATTCTTGAAGGGTAGTATAACTCCCATTAGTAGCTTTATTACGAAGCACATGGTAGATCATCGAACAAGTAGACTACAGCCATTACTTGAATATGCTAGACATGCAGAAAGACATTTTAATAGTAAAAAGAAAAAGAAAACTCAAGTATTTTCGGCAGAAGATGGGTCAGAAGTATTTGTAGTACAAACTGGGAAAAAGGGTAAGAAAAATACCCAGGGAAATAAACAATCTGACAAACGATTAGAAGATTTCGAGGAAAGAAAGAAAAAGGGTGAATGTTTTAAGTGCGGGAAAAAAGGACATTTAGCGAGGGATTGCAGGCTAAACAAGAAGGCGACTACAGAAAATAAGGAAGATGAGGAATGACTATATGATAGTCAGGAATCATTGGAAGAGAGTGAGCAGGGAAAGGTAAGTGAAAATGTGATAGCAGGAGTAGAGGATGTGACACAAGGGGTAGAGGATGTATATGAATACACAGACATAGAAGAAAATGAAATTTTAGACCTAGCTCTTTTGAGCTTAGAGCTTTACTTAGCAGACACAAAACCGGAAGTGACGCTTCTGGTAGAGGGGAGGGAAGTTACATTTTTGTGTGACTCAGGGGCTTCACGGACCCTGATACACCCTTCCAAGTTACCGGAAGATACAGAATCACCAGATTATATCCTAGTGAAAGCAGCCAATGGACAGCTGTATCGGGAGCCACTCTCCCATGACATAACAATAACGGACCCTGTTTCAGGGATGACCCAGAAAAGTAAAATTGTAGTTTCTGCAAAATGCCCAGTAAATCTTTTGGGTAGAGACTTGATGCAGATATTTGGCATAGCCGTAGTTCCAACCATGCAGGGTATGGAAGCACAGTGACAAATGGATACTTTTGTAGTGCGACTGGAGGGCGAAATGTATTATTGGTACAGCCAGGACTTGGTTACGACTGGTCCAGGGGCAGTAACCGAAGAACTGATGAACGTAGCCATCAGCAAGTCCCCCTCCCTCGACATTGACAAACAGCATTTGTTGCATTGTACTCTATATTACTGTAATAGACCAGGACCTGATAAAGATTATGAACAGGAATTGTTTCAGAACCATGCAAACAGGCTAGTATTGCAAAACTTGTACTGGGATGCAGAGGGGAACAGTGTAGGAAGCTGTTCATTGCCCCAGGAATTTTTAGCACTTTACAAATCTAATCGACTGCCACATGTTAGTTTAACTAAGAACAAAGCTTTGAAATGGGCAGACTTAGGTGAAAAAGTCACAAGGTGGGAGAAGCAGACAGAATTAGAGCTCTCCGAACAAGAAGTACAGAAACAGAAATTGAATTGGATTACACAGACACACCCAGCTGTGCACTCACAGGCTAGTGAGAATAGCTGAGTATTACTCTTATTGGAAGAAGAGGAAAAAGCCTTGCGGGACATACCAGACATTCTCTGGTCAGCAGGGAAATCAGATATAGGACTAATACGAACAACAGGGCCGGTTACCATAATGCCAAAGTCAGCATTTAGACCCCAGAAAAGACAGCATCCCTTGAGAAAGGATGCAGAAGTAGGAATCAAACCTATTATAGCAGCCTTACTTAAGGAAGGAGTCTTAATAGAATCTCCTGATTCACCATGTAATACACCTTTATTTCCTGTCAAGAAAGCAAACGGGGAATGGCGTATGGTCCAAGACTTACAAGCTGTAAATAATGCAGTTATACCCAGGGCATCAACGGTGCCAGATCCACACACCTTACTGAATGATTTAAAGCCAGAGCAAAAATATTTTTCAGTGGTAGACAATAGTAATGCATTTTTCTCGATACTGATACACCCTAACAGCCAGTATTGGTTTGTATTTACATTTCAGGGAAAGCGGTACACATATACAAGATTCCCACAGGGATATTGTGAAAGTTCAACAATATTTGCACAGGAAATGGCAAGCAACCTGGCGGGATTTATCCCACCGAAAGGTAGTCAGATTCTACTTTATGTAGACGACATTCTGCTGGCAGCCCCCACCCAGCAAGAATGCAAGGAGAACACAATAGCTTTATTACAATTTTTAGCTACTCAAGGTCACAAAGTAAACAAAGACAAGTTACAGCTTTGGAGAAAACAAGTTAAGTACTTGGGATATGTAATATCTAAAGAAGGTAGAATATTAGATGAAGACAGAAAAACAGCAATTTTACAAGCACCTAGACCAACTACCAAGAAGGAAATGATGTCCTTCCTGGGAACTACTAATTTTTGTTGGAGTTGAATACCAAACTATGCTTTGGAATCTGCTCCACTGGCCGATTTAATATTTAAAAAGCCGATGGCAGCACAAGATTTATTACAATGGACACCTGAAGCTGAAGCAGCTTTCTGTAAGCTGAAACAATTGATAGCATCATCCTTAGTTCTAGGATTACCAAACTATCACAAGCAGTTTATCCAAACTGTATATTGTAAGCAAGGTTATATGACATCAGTATTGACACAGCAACATGGGGACAAACAATGCCCCATAGCTTACTATTCATCACAGTTAGACCCAGTGGCGCAATCCTTGCCGCACTGTGTACAAGCAGTAGTTGCAGCTGCAATGGCAGTGCAGGCTTCAGCCTCAGTAATGTTATTCCACCCTCTCACATTGAGAGTGCCTCTTGCAGTCGCAATTATTTTACTGCAAGAAAAAGTAGCATATCTTTCTCCAGCTAGGCATCTTTCCTATATGACCATACTGTTGAGCCAACCTCATATGACAACTGAACGATGCACAACTTTGAATCCGTCAACTTTGCTTCCAACCCCTGCAGATGGCAAACCACATTGCTGCCTGCAGGAGATTGAACAAAAGACATTACCTAGACAAGACCTTACGGATGTTCCCTTGGATGATGCCGAGGTGACATGCTATGTGGATGGCTCGTGCAGGAGGGGTCCTACATGACAGAACCTAGTGGGTTATGCAGTCATTTCTGATACTGAAACTTTAGAAGCAAAATCCTTACCACACAACTTATCTGCACAAGTGGCAGAATTGATTGCCTTAACAAGGGCATGTACCTTAGCAAAAGGTAAGAAAGTGAACATTTATACTGACAGTCAGTATGCTTTTTCTACTGTACATGTTTTTGCGCAACAGTGGAAAAATAGAGGAATGATAACATCTACCGGTAAACCGATCAATCATGTGCAACTTATTTTAGACTTGTTAGATTCAATTCAGTTACCTAAAAAAGTAGCTATTTGCAAATGCGTAGCTCATACGAAACAACAGGATAGAATTCCAAAAGGTAATGTACGGGCTGATACAGCTGCAAAGCAGGCAGTCTCAACCACAGAAACTTTTCTTTTGAGTGAGGAATTACAACCCTCAGAGACTTTAGATTTAGAAATGTTAAAAACAATGCAGACACTTACTACAAATATTGAGAAACAGAAGTGGATAAAACAAGGAGCAATCCTCGAAAAGGGACTGTACATCTCCAAGGAAAAGAATCCGATTTTGCCATCTAATTTGTTTAGATATGCAGCATTGTTGAGCCATGGGCAGAGCCATGTCTCAACAGGGGGGATGGTACAGTTAGTGAATCGAGTGTTTACAACCTACGGATTTACAAATTATACAAAAAATTTTTGTGCAGCATGCCATGTTTGTAACAAGCATCATGCACAAGGGGCGTTGAAGCCTAAGCAAGGGAATTTTCCTACACCACCATATCCGTTCCATACTATTTGTATGGATTTCATAGAAATGAATAAATGTGAAAATAAGAAGTATTGCCTTGTTATTATAGACATGTTTTCCAAATGGGTAGAAGCGTTTCCAACTAAAAATCCAGATGCAGCTACTGTTGCAAAGGTCCTTGTTAAAGAAATTATACCCAGATTTGGTATACCGGAAAAGATTTATAGTGATAACGGGACACATTTCATGAACCAAATGATTCAGCAACTTAGTCGCTATTTTGGGATATCGTTAAAGAACCACTGTGCTTATCACCCCCAATCTGCAGGGCTAGTAGAGAGGCATAATGGGGTATTGAAGAATAAAACTTAGGAAGTTGATAGCAGAGACACAGAAAAACTGGGTGCACTATTTGCCTTTAGCACTGTTGAGTATGAGAACTGTTTCAAATGTAAAGGGATTAACTCCTTTTGAAACTTTGTTTGGGAGGGCATATTATACACCTCAGTGGAAACCTCTCATGTCTACAGAGCAGGAGGCTGACAGTTCACTTGCAGGATATATGAGGCGATTTTTGAATAACAAACTTTTGCAGTTAAATTCTGTTTCAGATAAAGAGCAACTGAAATCGGAAGCACCAGTAGCCCCAGGCACCTGGGTCTGGGTGAAGATTGCGAAGCGGAAAAATTGGAGTTCTCTGAAGTGGGAAGGTCCGTACCAAGTACTACTGTCGACACCCACTGCAGTCAAGATCGCAGAGTGAGCTTCCTGGATTCATTTGATGCACTGTAAACTGGTTAAAAACTTTGAACTGGACAAAAACTTTGTTACTGTTGCACAACAAGAACAAAATGGCCAGGTACAGAGTGAGTAGAGACATTGAGCAACCTCAGAAAACTTGTATCATTGTTTTTATTGCAATATTAATCACACTGTTCTTTTTGTTGTGGCCGTTCCTTTTTCCTGCCACAAAGGTTGAACTGGTTAGATGTAATGAACCAAACATAGACTGGCATCCGAACTTTAACACTTATCAGGCAATTACACGTGTGTACGCAGAGACTTTTAATGTTTTGAACTGCTGTGTCTGTACGGCCATACCAACAGCATACGGGGGTTTATTAATGACTGCTATCCCCCTAGGGGTCAATGAGACCTGGGAAAATCTGTTTTTTGACACAGTTGCTATTAAAGTAAAAGATAAGGTAGCACTATATTTGCCTGTGACGCAAAAAGGAATTGTATGTTTCTATAAAAATGATACCATCCAAGTTGGATGGAGCAAATGCAACGTTACAGTACAGTATAAATTTTATAGATAACCAAATGATTTGAGTGGATCTTGTAGTACAGATTATGACTCATTTTTTAAATCTATGCATAAGACTCTTGATCAGGTACAACGCAATCCTGTACTTTTCAAACAGTTATCTGTAATAGATAGGAAAATGTTTCATGCAGGGCAGTCATTTCGTAACAAAGTAATAACTAAGATAGAAGACTGTTATTTTGTGTGTGGTAAAAAGGCGTATAAATGGTTACCTGAGAATTGGTCTGGCAGTTGTTTTTTGGGGTACCTGGTTCCTGCCATCCGACACACTGCAGCTTTGCCTCAGGGGAGTATTTGAAATACGTAACCAAAAAGACTGTTAAGAAACCTGAGAATCCAGTGGGATGAATTGAAGCAGGGTGAAAAGACCATTGTGATGTGGGAACCAAACTTGTGCACATGCACTTGAGTGATGCTGTTATATCCTGGGCAGGTATATCACCCATGTATGGCGGAGTTAAATCAATATGGGAGCTGCAAAAACTGTCCAAACTTCTCGAAGTAATGAGTAATGCGACTTTTTCTGACCTTGAACTGATAACTGATGAACTGAATGCCATGAGAACTGTAGTGCTCCAAAACCGAATGGCTCTTGACTTCACCCTAACGGCGAGAGGTGGGACTTGCACTTTAATCAAAGAAGAATGATGTGCGTTTATTCCTGACCATCAGCATGAGATTAACGACCATCTTGAGGTGATTCAGCAAGTGTCGGCCATGACCAAGCCAGGCCCAAACCCCCTGACAGATTTTTTCCAGAATGCCTTTGGGGGGTGGGGCCCCATTTTTATGAACATGTTGATTGCTATTGGGGTAGGATTACTCCTAATAGGAGTTTGTATTTGTTGCGGAATCCCCTGCATGAAGAGATTAATTAAAGAGTTCATAGATATATCCGTATCTGAGACTATGTATCAAAGTACTGAATTTGAAGAACTGCTAGAATGCGAAACACTTTCATAAAAGTTTAAACTGAATGACTTTCTTAACTGCAAATCCTGAATGGAAGAGGTTAGGAAAAGAAGCAAGCTGTTTATTCTTTTTTGAAAATAGAATAAAAAGTATTAACAGCAGGGAAATGTTAGAAAAATATGTATTAATGTGTGTATGCTTAATGCCAAATTAATAGTCAAGTATTTTAATACGCTTTTCATTCTATTTTTCATGTACTGTGTTTTATACAAATTGAGTTTCATATGAGACTGAAAAATATGATTTTTGAAATCTGCAGTATGCTTTCTGAAACTTGCAAGTTGCCCTCTGACCTAGTAACTGCTAGCACAGCAATATTCTTGTTTATGCCTTGTGGAAATGTACTTGAGAAGCTGGTGTTTATCTGCTAGGTCAGAAGTAAATGAATGAACAATGCCTTATATTATAAATGTAATGATTCTAGACAAACAGCCTTGTCCAGAGGGTGGGAACCTCTGCAGCTGCAGTAATTTAGAGACAAAGTAGACAAAGGATTATTAGAGAAATGAACTGCTAGCACTGTGCTCGATTTAGCCATAGTATCTTGAATGTAACATAACAAGTATCTAACTGAAAGTAACCAAGGCCATGTTGTTTTCCTCAGGAAGTTTCACATAAAAATTGTTTAAATCAGCAGAAATTCATGGGAAAGATGGTCAGCAGATGATGATGAAAAGGTGGTAATCTGTTACGTCAGCATGGTAGGACAGGATTAATTTGAGAATCTATAAAAATGAATGTATTTCCTGTTTCTGGTTAGACAAACTCTGTATTAGCACATTTTTGTCTCCTTGCTGCAAGATTAAAGTGCCTTAACCTGAACCTACCGTGTTTTGATCATTTTTAAAGTATATTTTCCTTTGACAGTTTGACATGGCCTTGTATGTTAAGCAGAGATCGCCTCTGAGTAGACGATATGTGACAGAGTATAGCTGGAGTTTTTTTAGACTGTCAGCATAGGGTATCTTCTTTAGGCCTGTGATTCATTTAGTGAGATATTTCTGTGGCCTTTCCAGCTGTTGCAGATGTCTTGAGAGGTACATATCAAATGGGGTGTTGTATTCTATAATGGGTCTAATGAGGGATGAGTACAGTGGGACAATGACCTCCTTTTTTCTGTATGAAAAGCCCTTAGTGATGAGGTGTGCCACTTAGAAGGATTTCCTGACTGTTGTTGCCATGTGGTTATTGAAGCTGAGACCACTGTCCACCTGTGTCCCCATCTCCCACTACCTCGATAGTCACTCACATCTGACAGTCCTACCCATCTCCCACTGCCTTGATAGTTACTCATGTCTGGCTGTCCTACCCATTTCCTATTACCTTGTAATGCAAATAGTCATCTGATTTCTGTAGGCTGGTCAAGAAGGATAATGTAATCTGTGGCACAAACGTCTTTGTAGTTGCCATTCCCCTTACATGAAATAACTGAAATAACTATACACTCTAGATGCTTAGCAAATATTTATTGAGCAGGACACACATACATGTGGACAGAACTGGCAGCCATCATCATCATCATCATCATCATCATTTGATTATTTATTCATCGCATGTGCCGGTTTGGTAATACCTGTTACTCCACACTTTTTAGCTTTTCTGCATTTTGGTCAGTAATGATTTCCTCCGTAGCCTTTTTAAACAGCTTTATTAAATTATCACTTAAGACATAGACAATCATATATTACCAGAAAAGAAAACAAACCATTTTATCGTTGTTCCATTTAAATACAATATACATCACATTTATTTCCTTTGCTACAATCACTGGTGCAACATTACAAACAACTGCTGAGATCCTGCCTTCCTTTAAACCTCACTCCTCCTCCTGAACATTTTTATGCATGTATTGTTCCCGCTATTTCCATTTACTTCTATGTAATTTGCTCTTTCCCTTTTTTAAAGATCCCTAAATTTCCTCTGTAGCCTTAATTCCAAGACCAGCTGTCCACACTGCAACCTTCTACCTGCTATGAATTTGGTAATCACCCAACTGTCCCTACCCTTATAATGCGGTACTTCCGCTAGTCATTTATAGACTGTGAAATTAAGAGTTCATTATCTACTAAGGCCTCAGAGAGCAGGGTCCCCCTAAATTCCCATTATTCCCAAAGGGAAATCTCAGTCCTCCTATCCTACTGATAAGAGAGGGTGTCTCTCCCTGTCTGTGCACCAGACATATGACCCAACACACAATTAAGCTTATATTTTACCACAACCAACTCTGGCAGCCAGCAGATCAGGATATCCTTCCAGTCTTGTGCCATTGGTAAAGTCACATCAGTGTCCCATCAACTTCCTTTTTTGACTATAACTCATAGCAAAGTCCTTCTGGATCTATAGCCAGCAAGATACATTCTGGTCTTTACACAAAACTATGGCCTTTTCCCCTACCTTTCATAGCCCTTTCTCTTTAATCACTAAAATAACCTGCTGCCCATCTTGCAGTTTTTAACTCCTTCGTTATTTTTTTATTTACCCCGTACACATTTCTCTAACTTTGTCAGTTCAGACTGTGCTGCAAATATCCCAAGGGCTACATCTACCAAGCATAACCCATCTGGATGAAACCATACTGTGTCACTGCCTTCCAAGTTTGGTAGGTGCACCACCATAAATCCAAGTAATAAAGCCTTTCTCCTCATCTTGGCATTTACTTATCTCCATCCATAGGTCCCTGGTTAAAACTATGCCTCAAGAGTAGCCTAGATATTATCAGTGAAAAAATGAATGCAGCCTGAGGGAATTGACTTTTTTCAATAATAAAATCTTGTTGCATATTGCTCTTAATAAGTCCTGTTTTAAAAGAAAACCAATATGATAGCCCACAACTGCTACAGTAACACTTGAGGCTGACCCAATTCTTTTGCCATTTAATTCATTGCTGGTCTGAGTTTATACCATTTCATACACATTGACCTTTCTGAGCCACATGTTTTTATCCTAGTCCAGCTATTTTCCCCCTGATAAAGATTAGATACCCTTTTAACCCAACACAAACAAGTCTGCAATGAACCTCTCTGTTGTCTCATAAGTCTATTCCTGTCTCTTTCTCTTCATATATATATATATATATATATATATATATATATATATATACATTGTGTGTGTGTGTGTGTGTGTGTGTGTGTGTGTGTGTGTGTGTGTGTGTGTGTGTGTGTGTGTGTGTGTGTGTGTGTGTGTGTATATATATATATATATATATATATATATGCTGTAGCAGGTGAAAGTCACAGGATGGAGTCTCTTTCATTCAAGTGTGATTTATTAACTGTGCAAAATCTAAAATAAACTTCATCACAATAATTACAGAAGTTTGGCACTGTGAATGTGTGTGTGTGTGCGTGTGTGTGTGTGTGTGTGTGTGTGTGACTGTGTGTGTGTGCCTGATTACCAGAACAGTCATCGTTTAAGGACCAGTCGATGGTCAGCTTGTTATCATTGCCCAAACACCATTCCAGCCAAACTGTTGATAAGAGAAGAGGACATGGATCTAGTTGTAACTGAGATGTCAGGGTTCTGGGAAAACAGAATTTGAAAATTTAAGCTTGTTATGGAAGCCCAAAAATTAATCATAGTGAGCCACACCAGTTTATTGAATACAAAACTGAAAATCAGAAATTTATTATCTCATTATATTAGAGATTTCAGTTTCCTAAACATTTATTTTATTTTATTTTACATTTGTAAATTTGGAATATCCAACTGGACACAGGTCCATTTTCACTGGAAGCCCGGGGAGAAAAGCTCCAAACATAATAAATAAAATCATAATATCATAACATAATAAATTAAATTAGATATGATATAATACATTAAATCAGAGAGAAATCAGATATAAACATGACATAGATTAAGGACATTATGTTGTAAAACAATAAAATAAATAAAATAAAATTCCTAAGATGTCACATAGCAACAGGATGAGAAATATAAACAATTTGCAGGTAGTTTATTGTAGATTATTATAACATAATAAGTGTATCTTGCAATAGTGCTGTTGACTGGCACACTGAAAACTGGTATTTTAGAGTTGGACATGAATTCCATAACCTAGTTCATACCAAAAATTTGGTTCAAATAATTCAATGCCCCAGAAAATATAGCAATTTTTAAACTTATTTCTCATTTTCCTCATAACATTGTTAAAATTGTTTCACTAGCCACTATGGGTAGTTTGGAACACTCTGCATTCCAGTTTTCAATTTGTCAAAATGTACAGTACTTTAGATTGACTAAACCTCTAATGAATGTTCTAAGATTAGTGAACATGTTATGATTAA
Source organism: Protopterus annectens (assembly GCF_019279795.1). NCBI lineage: Eukaryota > Metazoa > Chordata > Ceratodontiformes > Protopteridae > Protopterus > Protopterus annectens. The sequence continues at coordinate 54,878,878 of NC_056748.1, read as the reverse complement.
AAGACATAATTTATATATTCTTTGCTGAACAGTTCCCACTAAGGGAGTGGCTTCTTTTCAATGGAGAACCAAGGTGGTCTTTATACTATTAGGTGAAATTTAGCCAGGGCATCGGGGAACTGCCCCTACTCTTTTCATTGTGAGGGGGTAACATTTTTGCTGCTGCATATCCTGTTTCTCTTCCTGACACAGAGGTAGCTAGGAAAAGCTGTGCATGGATGGCGGGAGAAGGGAGTTGTTCTGTTATTGATAGCAGTGTAGTTTTGTCAGACAAGCAGAAAACTATTGAAAGGTGTGTGAAGAGCACAAATAGTCAGAATCTAGTTAACTTTAAACCTTAGGATTTTGAAGAAGTTGTTGTACTGAAATTGTTTCTGAAGGTTTGCCTGGTGAAAAACTGGTTGGCTTGCTGGACAAAGGTGATCCTGGAGGAGAGTCTGAGATTTCATGGTTGGATATGATAGAAAAGGTTTTCAGAATGGAAAGTGAGTTGGGTGGAAAGGAAATGAGTCATAAGTTGGATGGACATAAACTTACAGGTCGGATGCAATCTGGAAAAATCATATGCTGATGCAGTTGGAAGAACAAAAGGTACTGTAAACTTAATAAAAAGAAAAAAGATTTGTTGTACAGATAAGAAAGAATAAAGAAGAAATATTTGATGTTTTGTGTGAGATAATTTAGTGTTGCCTTTGGATATTGAAGAAAAAACATTAGATCTTTGAGTCATTTCTGGAAAGAAGCATTTTGGGACATAACATTTGAGACTGAAGACTTAATGGAAAGGCTTTTGTTTAACTGTGAAGGATGGAAGGATTATTATTTATATTTTCAGTGTAAGAAACTTCTCTGTGTGGAAGATTTTCAGTCCATATATTTCTAGTTAATCACTGTATATTAATTAGATCAGACAATATAGACATAGACATAGACATAGATTAGTACTAGGCTAACTGCCCTTGCAAGCCATTTTAAGCCTAGACAATTATCCCTTGTGAGGCTCAAACCCTGCATCTTGTGTTTGTAAGACAAACACCTCAACCATTAGGCCACCTTCCTAACCCTAGTAGTAGAAGTAGCGAACGTAAACTCATCAAGTCAAAACAAAACAAAACAAAAATTAATAATAGAAAATATATAATTGTACAGCATTACTAAGTATTTGAAAGTAATTCAAGCAAGGCAGGCAGTCTGTTTCCAGTCGAAAATCCTTTATTAAGTACACAGACAAGCGATCCAAGTAAAACAAAAATAGAGTAATAATTTCCTCACAAGCTTTCTAAATATATATATACCTTTTATCAGGCATAGGAGTGGTTTATTGTGCTGTAAAACAAAGTGTTATTGGTACACATGTTAAATTCACATCCTTTCCCCCATCACTGTGACATTCGAGCTGGTCCTGCCCTACTTAGTAGCTGTCATAATAATATATAACCCTTATGTACTTTAAATAAAATTTATAATGATGTGGTACTGCTTATTTAACCACATTATTAAGTAGATTATTAAGTCTGTGATTTTATCCAAGACAATATACTACATGGCTGGAAAAAATATCAACCTTAGTTCATTTGGCAATCAAAAAGTATATATAAATATATACATATACATTTTGCATGTAAAAATCAATTTCTGTTTTCATAACCTATTGTTAACAAAGATCGCTTTTGTCCTTCTAGACTTCTTCAGGTCTGTGTACAAGAACCATAAAAACCTATATAATTGTATAATTAGTTAGTATTGTTATTAGACATCATTTTGAATAAAGTGGAAAAAAGAACCAGAAAAAAATAAAAATAAGGAAAAAATGTATGTATGATGATGGAAACAAAATATACACTTAAATTTCAACTGATTTAAAATGGTATTTAAAACCAATTTGTAGAATAAAACAAAATAAAATACAATTAGTCATGTAAACAATGTGGCAATTTTCTAAGTTCCAGTGCACTTTTAATTGAACAGTAGTAGTTTAGTCCAAGCTTCCTAAAAGAGTTCAGCTTTAATTGCCACATGAGTTCATGTTTCTCCAGAATATTCGGGATGTCACCTTCAAGATCACCCATGTCTATGCATTCCAGGATCTGGAACTTAAATCCTGTGTGTCTTTTATGAAAAGAAAGGTGTTTGGCTAATGCATTATTTTTACATCCAGAGCAGATTTCTGACAGATGACATGAAATCCTACTCTTGAGTTTGTTTACAGTCTTGCCCACATAGAATGCATCACATTCATTCCACTGTGCCCTGTAAATTACTTTTTTAGTGTTACAGTCACCCCCTGCACTGGTTTTAATGATCTTCTTTAAATAAGGGCAATAAAAACTATCACCTTGCTGTATAAATATACAAAATGTACAATTAGTTTCACATCTTTTAGTGCTTTTGTCACATGGTCTAGGTTTAAATTCAAGAACTTCTCAAAAGCAAACTTCACACTTCTCGAAACCAAAGTGGAATCCTTCAAAGCCCCTGAGCCAGTAGAAAATACGGCCCAAACCGCAGAATCCTTTACAAACGCAGTCTATGGACACCTACAGGAATGCATGGATCATGCTATCCCAAATAAAACCAAGACTCACTCCTCCAAAGGCAGGAGACCTGTCTGGTGGACCCCAGCCATAAATAAGCTATACAACAGAAGGAGGAAGCTACTACATGATAGAACAAAATCCCAAAAAGGGAAGGCATCTCTGATCAGTACTAGCAAGAAACTACGATCCCTCATAAAATCATCTAAGGCCAGCTTCGAAAGAAAAATTGCACATGACGCTAAAGATAATCACAAGGCCTTCTTTAGTTATGTCAGAAACCTGGGTGGCAACTCCAAGATAAGCTCAGAGTTAGTGCAAAATGACAAAAAATACACTGAACCCACAGTCATTGCCAACATCCTGGCAGACAGGTTCAGTGCAAACTCCCCCCCCCCTTCCCCACCAAAAGAGCAAATGTCTATCCCAGCAGAGTGTAGCCTCCCTGACATCAGATGCACAGGTGAGAGCTGCCCTCTCCAAAGCAAAAAACACAGCATCAGTGGGACCGGACAGTGTCCCGGGCTGCATTTTACACGAGCTCCAAGAAGAACTGAACCCTCACATAAAGTCACTGTTCAATCTCAGCCTTACTACAGGATATGTACCCAAGGAATGGCATACAGCAACAGTGGTCCCACTCCACAAAGGTGGTACCACAACAGTCCCCGGAAACTATCACCCTATAAGCCTGACTAGCCTGGTCTGCAAAGCTATGGAGTGTATCATCATGGAACTCATAAACAAAGACATTGGGAACCTCCAAACACTGGATCCTACCCAATTCGGCTTTGTTAAGGGCAGATCTTGCCTCTTGAACCTGGTCGACTTCTTTGAAACAGTCACCAAGGCCATAGATGAAGGGAAGGTAGTCCACACAGCCTACCTGGACCTCACAAAAGTCTTCAACACAATACCCCACTCAGGCATCATAAATAAGCTCACCAGCTTAAATATCAACCCCTATGTCACAAGATGGGTTGCAAACTGGCTCAGGGATAGAACCCACATGGTCAGAATTGCAGGTGCCATGTCAGACTCTAAACCAGTTACAAGTGGCATCCCACAAGGCTCAGTCCTGGGACCTCTCTTGTTCGGTATATATTTTTCTGAGGTACAGGCTAACACGGGAGGACTATGGCTGACCAAGTTCGCAGATGACTGCAAACTGGGTGCCATAATCGACTCGCCGACTGACACAAGCATCCTCCAAAAGGGTCTCACAGAGATGGATAACTGGTGCCAGAGCTATGGCCTAAAGCTAAATGCCAAAAAGTGCATAGTCATCCCTTTGGGAAAAACAAAGTGCCCACAAATTACCACATAGGTGGTAATCCATTAAGTATGGAAGAAGTAATTAGGGATTTGGGGACCCAAGTAGATAGCAATCTCTCCTTTGACAATCATGTTGCCAAAGTGGTTAGAAAGACCTTCTATATAGCCCACCTTATCATGAAAGGGTTCACATCTAGATCAAGAGAGGTCATTGTGCACCTCTACTCATCACTTATCAGGCCCATAATTGAATACAATGCCCCATTTGGGATGTACCTTACCCGACACTTGCAGCAACTGGAAAGACCCCAAAAGTACCTCACCAAGAGGATCAAGGGACTCAAAGAGATGCCCTACACAGTTAGGCTAAAGAAACTCTAGCTCTACTCAGTTGCTTACCCCCTACTCAGGGGCGATCTGTGCCTGACATATAGAGCCATGTCCAAACCAGAATTAATGGGCATGCTCCACCTGAGGAAATCCAAATCCCTTAGAGTCACATGCTCCAGGGACTTAAACCTCAGCACAGAAATAAATAGGACATACTGGAGGGACAAATTCATATCCCAGAGGCTCCCCTCACTCTGGAACAAAATCCCAATCCATGTTAGGCAGAGCCCCTCAATGATCCTCTTCAAGAGAAATCTTGACGAGTGGATGGGAGACCGTAGGTTTAAACCTGGGATATCTTCTGTGTCCCTACTAGACAGAGGCACAGTAAACTAACCTTAAAAGGGCTATCTTCTGTGACCTACTATACAGAGGCACAGTCAACTAATCTAAAAGGGTGGCAAAAGCCAAACACAATCTGGCTAGGCTTATAAATGCCCTAGGGCAGATAGCCTAGTATCAACCTATGAACCTATGAACCTATGAACCTATGAACAAAACTTCTAATGTTCCTGGCCTTCCTATAAACAAATGATGGGGCTTCACCTAAGATGTTAATCAGAAAAGGGTTTCCTGTGACAATGTCCCAGTTTCCTTCAGTAATATTTTTGATACTGTGATAAATCCAAAGTTCATAGGTTCATAGGTTCATAGGTATGTACTAGGTTATCTGCCCATGGGCATTTATAAGCCTAGCCACAGAGTGATGGCTTTCACCTCCCCATTAGATTAGTAACCTGGGCCTCTGTCAACAGGGCTCCTGAAGTGATCCCAGGGTAAAACTTACGATTACCCATCCACTCATCAAGATTTCTCTTGAAGAGGGTCAGAGAGGAGCTCTGTCGAATATGGATTGGGATTCTATTCCAGAGTGAGGGGAGTCGCTGGGACAGGAATCTATCCCTCCGGCATGTCCAGTTTATTGTTGTACATAGGTTCAAGTCACTAGAACTAGTGGTTCTGAGGGATCTCGTTTTTTTGAGGTGAAGCATGTCCATTAGTTCAGGGTTTGACATGGCCCTATAGGTCAGGCATAGGCCACCTCTGAGCAGACGGTAAGCGACTGAGAAGAGCTGGAGCTTTTTTAGTTGTGCTTCATAGGGTAATTAAGATCCAAAAAATGCCAGAAATCCAAGTAACACGACTCCACAGCCACCAGGAACAAAAAACAAAAGCTGATGTGAAATGCGAAAATCTTTTATTCAAGTAGGTCCAAGAAGAAATAAACACAAGCGCTTTCACTCAGGATAATCCTGAGCTTTTTCAAGTGAGTAAAAAAGCATTTGCTGAAGCCAAACCCTTTTATATAACCATATAAGGTTAAATAAAAGGCTTACGCTTTTTCAAATTCCCTAACCATGTGCAACAGGGAACAAGTTACTACAACAAATTATGTGATATTTTTGATAAAGCTGGACTTGAAATGCTCAACTTAATGATCTGTGAATACCAGGTCAAGGCACAAGCCCTTTTAAATGATTTGGATATGTTAAACAATAAGTTAACTAATGATGTTGATTTTAATGCTTTTAAGCTGAAATATGACAATTTATTCAATAATGTTGATTTATTTTGTGATAAAATACTCAATAGGAAGTTAAGGAAACTGGAAAGAGATCTACTAGAGTATAGGGATGGGGTAGCATACCCAGCCCCCAACCGACACAGCAGGGGGAATTCTTTCAACAATACCAGCACTGCTATGATTGATAGGGGTGATGATATCCAAGGGGAAATAGAGGAACCATTAAGGAGAAGTGAGAGGTTAGCGGAAAAAGGTAGAAGGGCTAACACTAACCAGGATTTTCAGCGGAACCCCGGCAGGACCGGGGTTTGGGGGCAGAAACAAGTACCCAGGACATGGATCCCCAGGCACTGAATGACATCCACACTACTGAAGACTTTAGATTTGCAAAGGATGTTGTCTTTAATTTTAATTCTAATCCTGAACCTGACACAATCACCAATAATATAGCAGTGCTAGAAGGGAACTGTACTAAACTAAACAAAGATAATTTCACAATATATAACTACACAGATTTAGATCTGGAAGAATGTGCATTTGATGTTTTCACCCGGGGCTTATAATTTGTTCCCCACAAACCAATGAACTTGACTCAAGCACTTGTAGAATTGAAACTTTTCACTAGAAGTCTGAACCTTACTCAAATCTTTAAAGGGCAAAAAATGGATGACACATGCTTAACACGCAGTAGTTTGATCAACCCCCCTCTCCACCCAATTATCCTGTTTTTTGAAAAGTTGGTTGAAAACGAGTTTAGAAAATTATCTAAAGACAAACAGTCTTTTTCTGGATGTAACTTATCCATGCAAGAAACTGAATTCATCAATTATCTCAAAAATGAGAATGTCACGATTATGAAGCCGGACAAGGGTGGAGGGGTAGTGCTCATGTTTACCAGTGAATATGAAGCACACATTTTTTCCATGCTCCAGGACAACGAACAATATGACACGGTATCCCGAAACAAAGTCAACATTGCTTTTGCTCAGATCAACTACTATCTTAAAGATCTTCTACTACAGCAGGTAATAAATGAGAGGGTGTATAACTATCTGCATGTAGAAAAACCCAGGATACCGATCATGTTCGGGATTCCCAAAATCCATAAGAGAATTCACCCTTTAAGGTTCATACCTATAGTATCAGGTGCGGGAGGTGTTACTGAGCCAATTGGAAAATTCATCGATCACTTAACCAAGGCTTTTATGCCCCTTCTCAGCCACGTTTGCAAGGATTCTTGGCACTTCCTCCGTGATATTCCTGTTTCCTGCTATTCGCCTGATTTGATTTTGATCACCATAGACATTAAGGACCTCTTTTCGAGTATTCCTCACCAAGAAGGTCTTGAGTGGTTTACAGAATTTCTCAGTAAAGAAACCAGCCTCAGCAAAAAGTTCACCAACTTATTAACAGACTTGATGGAGATGGTTCTGATGAACAACTTCATTTTTTTCAATGGCGAACTATTCAGGCAACGTAAAGGGGTCGCCATGGGGGCATCCTGTGCCTCATTTTATGCCAACGTGGTGTTGCATAAATGGGAACACACATTTGTTTTGACGCACCCCTGGCAGCAACACATTGTTTTTTATAGACGCTACCTGGACGACATTTGCATCCTCTGGGGAGGCTCAGAATGTGAGTTCAAAGAATTCTTTCAACACATCAACACCTCGACTGGTTTTCTACAATTTACATACACTGCTAGCCCTCAGGAGCTCCATTACTTGGACATTACCTTGTTCAAGGACTTCAACCAGAACACATTTCAGTCCAAATTATACCGCAAACCCACCTTTTCTAACTCATTGTTACACTTTGATAGTCATCCCTATATCAGAAAGGGGAATCATTAAGGGCAACTCATAAGAGAGCAGAATCTGTAGCACTGATGAGGACTTTAAGATTGAAGTTAAAACCTTAGCCTTATTCCTGGAAAGAGGATATCCCTAGAAATGTTTATGGGGTTAGCCGATGAGATCAAAGTATTGAGGAAATCTTTATACACACCTATTCTGGGAAAAGGACCAGAGTTGGCAATCCCTTCAACTTCCAGAGTATCCAACCACCCTACAAACAGTTTTATATACACCTACTCATCTAGTTCTAAAGAAATGGAGGAAACTGTCAGAAACTACTGGCCAGTTCTAGCCCTTTATGAAGATTTCAAGGACCTGTTACCCCCAGACCTAGTTTTGTTAGAAAAGAGGCATTAACTTCAAAGAAATCTTTGAAAGGAAACCGGATAGCAAAAGAAGGTGAAACAATCCAAGAAGGGCACTTACAAATGTGGCTCTTGTAGCCAATGTCATGCTTTAATGAACGTCGAATCCGTGTACATTCCATCTAGGAGGTTCAGGACAAAACCAACTGGTTCCTACTCTTGTGGAAGCAAAGGGTGGTATACCTGGGTATTTGTACTCGTGTTCGAGTTTCTAGGGAAGACTGAAAGAGAATTCAGGAGACGGATCTACGAACACTTATATGATATGGCTAAACAGAAAGCAACTAATGCCTTTTACAAGCATTCCCTTTGCCCGGTAGTATCATCAAATTCTTTGTTTTAGAACAAGTGGAACGGATCTCAGGGGTGGTGACTGGGAATCCACCTCAGTACCGTGAGCTAGTATGGCAATTAAGGTTAGATGCAGGAGACCACCTAGATTGAATGGGACTATTAGTATTAAACCCGTTTAAAGCTTAGAAGGCACGATTATAGTTATTCCACTGTAACTAATTAGTTCTGTTGTCCCATGTTTCCTAATATTATGCCCTTCTTTCACTACCACTTGGTATGTGCGCATTTTATTATAACACATGACTTAGGGACTCAAGATTCACTATTTTCCCTCTCCTTAACTCCCATGCCTTTTCTTTGGTATGACAACCTGACACTTGGTCTAGGGTGTCCTTTTGATGTGAACTATGAAAAGAATCAAGATCCCTATTACAAACTAACACTATATGCTCCCTCACACTTCTAACAGAATTTCACCTTCCAGGTTCATCAAAACTCATGGATTTCCAACGTTTCCAATAGCAGCTTTTTAAAACATTTTAACTTTGATTTTATTAAATTTGAAACAGTGTTTTTAATGTTTTGTAATTTTACAAGCATAATCCAGCTGTCAAACATATATATACTTTCAATAATACAAGCTTTTATCTCATGTTTCATTTAATGCAAAGCCCCTTTAAGGAACCTAACAACTGATTGACAACACCTGTTTTCAATTAATGTGTTACCTATGGTTATATAAAAGGGTTTGGCTTCAGCAAATGCTTTTTTACTCACTTGAAAAAGCTCAGGATTATCCTGAGTGGAAGCGCTTGTGTTTATTTCTTCTTGGACCTACTTGAATAAAAGATTTTTGCATTTCACATCAGCTTTTGTTTTTTGTTCCTGGTGGCTGTGGAGTCGTGTTACTTCATAGGGTAATTGTTTAAGGCCCTTAATCCTCTTAGTGAGGTACTTCTGTGGTCTTTCAAGTTGTTGCAGGTGTCTAGTGAGGTACATCCCAAATGGGGCATTGTACTCTATTATGGGCCTAATGAGTGAGGAGTAAAGGGGCACAATCACCTCCTTGGATCTGGATGAGAAACCCTTTGTGATCAGGTGTGCCACATAGAAGGATTTCCTGACCATTTTGGCTATGTGGTTATGAAAGGAGAGCATGCTATCTACTTGGGTACCCAGGTCCCTAATTATTTCTTCTGTACTTAGTGGATTCCCATCTATGTGGTAGTTTGTAGGTACTTTGTTTTTCCCAAATGGGATTACTATGCATTTTTTGGCATTTAGCTTGAGGCCGTGACTTTGACACCAGGTGTCTCTGTGAGAGCCTTTTGCAGGATGTCTGTGTCAGCTGGAGAGTCAATTATTGCACCCAATTTACAGTCATCTGCGAACTTGGTTAGCCACAGTCCCTCCGTCTTTGCCTGTACTTCGGAGAAATATATACCGAACAGGAGGGGTCCCAGGACTGAGCCCTGTGGGACTCCGCTTGTGAATGGTTTAGAGTCAGACATGGCGCCTGCCACTCTTACCGTGTAGGTTCTGTCTGAGAGCCAATTGGCAACCCATCTCATGACATAGGGGTTGATATTTAAGCTGGTGAGTTTGTCTATGATTCCTGAGTGTGGGATGGTGTCGTGCATAGCGAGGTCCAGATATGCTGTGTGGACCACCTTCCCTTCATCTATGGCCTTGGTGACTGTTTCAAAGAAGTCGACCAAGTTCAGGAGGCAAGATCTGCCTTTAACAAAGCCAAACTGGGTGGGGTCCAATGTCTGGAGGTTCCCAATGTCCCTGTTAATGAGCTCCATGATAATGCGTTCCATGGCTTTGCAGACCAAGCTAGTCAAGCTTATAGGGCGATAGTTCCCAGGGTCAGTTGTGGCACCACCTTTGTGGAGTGGTATGACTGTTGCTGTACTCCATTCTTTGGGTACATAGCCTGTAGAGAGGCTGAGTTTTAATAGTGATTTGAGATGGGGGTTAGTTCATTTTGAAGCTCTTGTAAGACACAACCTGGGATAGCATCTGGTCCCATTGATGCTGTGTTTTTGGCCTTTACAAGGACTGTCTTTACTTGTGTGTCTGAGATATCTGGAGTGCCACATTCTTCTGGGATGGGTGCTAGCCCCTTTGGTGGAGAGGGGGGGTGAAGTTTGCACTGAACTTGTCAGCCAGGATGTTGGCAATGTCGGTTGGTTCAGTGGATTTATGGCCATTAAGCACTAGCTCGGAGCATATCTGAGAGTTTGCCCCTAGACTCTTGACATAGTTAAAGAAGGCCTTGTGGTTATCCTTAGAGTCATTGGCTATTTTTCTTTTGAAGTTGGCCTTGGATGATTTAATGAGGGAGCGTAGTTTTTTACTGATGTTAATCAGAGATGCCTTCTTATTTTGGAATTTTGTTCTATCTTGCAGGAGTTTCCTCCTTTTGTTGTAAAGTTTATTTATGGCCGGGGTCCACCAGACTGGCTTCCTCTTTTTTGAGGAGTTGGTCTTGGTTTTATTTGGGATAGCTCAATCCATGCATTCTTGAAGGTGTTCATAGAATGCACTTGTAAAGGATTCTGCCGATGGGTCATCATTTTCCATTTCATCCCACCTCGGTCTTGAGGAGTGTGAAGTTGGCTTTAGAGACATTTTTTACCTTGATTTCCTTGACTGGGGGGGTTCTGGATGTGGATGTCCAGTTTGACTAGTTTGTGATCTGATCTTACCAATGACGAGTTTACCTCCGGTGTGGAACATAGGTTTCCCATGTTGGTGATGACCAGGTCCAGTATGTTGTCATCTCTTGTGAGAGTGGTGACCAGCTGTTCAAGGGTGTTTGACTTTATAAACTCAAGGAAGCATTGAGCTAGGGCATTTGAGCTTGAGTAGTTTTCCCAGTCAATGTTTGGATAGTTGAAGTCACCCAGTAGCATGGTGTTGGGTAGAATCCTCATACTTTCTAATGTTCTTAGGAATGCTGCATGAGGGTCCTGAGACAAGGTGGGAGATCTGTAGCAAGCTATAAATTGAACAGTCAATGTACCCGCTGTCAATTGCACTTGGATGGTCTCAGATTCCACGTGCTGCACTACTAACCTGGAGGTGTGGGTGTTCTTGATGAATATGGACACACCCTCTCCTTTTGTGTTCCGGCCCTGGTTTTGGGACCTAAAGGTATGGTAGGACTTATAGCCTGGTAGTGCTGGGGTGCTCTCTGGAGCCTTGAGCCAGGTTTCTGTCACTGCACATATGTCGATTTCTTCCATACTAAGGAGAACCTTGAGTGCATGCATTTTGAGGTTTAGACTTCTGGCATTGAGCAGCATTACCCTCAGTTTTTGTTTATTATTGTTGTTTATGGAAGCGGGTTTGTCTTTTGAGCCTTGCCTAAAAAAGGCAGTATTGGGGTGGCAAGAGTCTTTGCCAGTATTCAAAAGCCCAGGGGCGACAGGTGCAAGCCGTCTCTGGCGAAGCAAAGTGGCTTGTCATGCATGTCATCACAGGCTGACAAGTACTGGATCCCCTTTAAATGACACCAGTAGTTTAACCAATTGTTGAAACTGATCATTTTTTCATCGTATGCTGGCATCATTTTGGGTGAGGGCAGGATACTACTCAGAGTCAGAGTCATACAAGCCTGGGCTACATGGTCAGAGAGCTCCTCCATGTCTCTTTTCATGTAGTCCAGAGAGGTACGTCTCAGGTCATTTACGCCAACATGTACAATGACAGAGTCATATTTGTACTTGTTGTGGAGTGACCTGAGTGCATGTGTTATGTGGTGGATTCTGGCACCCGACAGGCAGCTTATGGTAACCTTCTCCTTGTTCAGTCTAGTGAGTGGGATGTCTGTGTGCCTAATGATAGAATCACCGATTACTAGTGTGTTAGGTGTGTTATTTAGCCTTAGGGGCTGTTTTTGCTTGGCACACTGACATTATGACATATGTGTTACCTGGTTTCTGTTGTGGGGTGGGGGTTGCTTGGGTGTATGCTTAGGAGGTCTCTGTTGTTTAGGCAAGTTCTTATTTAGAGCCTCCAAGTATGTTTCTGCGTGTTTCTGAGAGTTGTTTTCTGGTGCAGCTATGGCTGGTCTATGTGAGTCTGTTAATGTGGTGCTAGTGTTGCCCTTCTCCTTGTGACTGGTTGATCCTGTCATGGGTTGAGAGAGCTTAGCCTCCAGTTTGGCTGTGTAGCTGCATCTCTCACATATGTTTGTGTTGGTTGGGAGGAGGAGGGGGTTGTCTGTGTACATGAGGCGATTGTAACATTGCCTGAGGATGCCCAGACTCACCAGCTGGACCGGAGAGCTCACCTGAAGCTGTCCCTTGAACATGCCTGAATAGATGGTTGGGACTGTATTGCTGATCGGATGAGTAAAGAGCCTTATACTTCCTGAGTATAGCGCTGAAGTGCAAGCTGTAAGCTAGTGCTAGTTTTAGTGAGTTTTAGTAAGTGCCGGTCTTAAATTGCCTTATTTCTAGTGCTGGGTTGAAGTGTTTCAAGTTTCAAGCGAAAAATTGAAGTGCAGACTTCGTGGAGTCTGGAATAATTTAACCGCAGCTAAACAGCACTGTGTGGTGTGCAAACCCGTGCAAAACCGTGCTAAGCGATTTTTGTACCAGGGAGATCAAAAAGGATAGAAATTAGCCCAAAATGGCCAATGAGCTACAAGTTGCTTGGCTGGGACCACTCCTACAGGGACAGACAGGCTGCTCAGAGTTCCCTCTCTCACAGTGAACAAGGAAGCCACCTAACGATCCAAGTATGATATGGGCAACACAGGAACCTATACCTCAGTCCTGGATTCAGCAAAGCCTGAAAACTGGACTAGACTAGTTCAGAAAGGCGGGAAACAAGGAATTTTTTTGTGTTTTTTTTTTTTTTCAGAAACAGAAATGCAGAGCTTAAATTACTTTAAATACACAGAGGAGGCTAGCGCACTTGAGTGTGTAGCCTGCGACTGTGTTACCGGTAACTTAAATGCAAAAACGACAAACAGTAACTGTTTTCAAGTGCAACAACGAAATAAGTACAGTAAGCAATGCAGATATCACTAGGGATCCACAGAAGATCTGAAAAGCTGTGTTTTAGGTGGAATTAGCGTTTATGGGAAACAACAAGCAAAAACAATACTTAATCAAGTCCAAAGTCTCTCTTTTGTCTCTCGGCCGCTTGTAGGACTCTGCAGGGCACCACGAGGAGCATGCTGAGATGTATACAAGCGCAAAACTGCACTAAGCGGTTTTTATACCAGGGAGATTAAAAAGGATAGAAATTAGCCCAAAATGGCCAATGAGTTACAAGTTACTGGCCTGGGACCATTCCTACAGGGACAGACAGGCTGTTCAGAGTTCCCTCTCTCACAGTGAACAAGGAAGCCACCTAACTATCCAAATATGATATGGGCAACACAGGAACCTTTACCACAGTCCTGGATTCAGCAAAGCCTGAAAACTGGACTAGACTAGTTCAGAAAGGCGGTAAACAAAGAATTTTTTTGTGTTTTTTTTTTCAGATACAGAAATGCAGAGCTTAAATTACTTTAAATACACAGAGGAGGCTAGCGCACTTGAGTGTGTAGCCTGCGACTGTGTTACTGGTAACTTAAATGCAAAAATGACAAACAGTAACTTTTTTTTTTGTTCAAGGGTGTTTGACTTTATAAACTCAAGGAAGCATTGAGCTAGGGCGTTTAGGCTTGAGTAGTTTTCCCAGTCAATGTTTGGATAGTTGAAGTCACCCAGTAGCATGGCGTTGGGTAGAATCCTCATACTTTCTAATGTTCTCAGGAATGCTGCATTAGGGTCCTGAGACAAGGTGGGAGATCTGTAGCAAGCTATAAATTGAACAGTCAATTTACCCGCTGTCAATTGCACTTGGATGGTCTCAGATTCCACGTGCTGCACTACTAACCTGGAGGTGTGGGTGTTCTTGATGAATATGGACACACCCTCTCCTTTTGTGTTCTGGCCCTGGTTTTGGGACCTAAAGGTATGGTAGGAGTTATAGCCTGGTAGTGCTGGGGTGCTCTCTGGAGCCTTGAGCCAGGTTTCTGTCACTGCACATATGTCGATTTCTTCCATACTAAGGAGAACCTTGAGTGCGTGCATTTTGAGGTTTAGACTTCTGGCATTGAGCAGCATTACCCTCAGTTTTTGTTTATTATTGTTGTTTATGGAAGCGGGTTTGTCTTTTGAGCCTTGCCTAAAAAAGGCAGTATTGGGGTGGCAAGAGTCTTTGCCAGTATTCAAAATCCCAGGGGCGACAGGTGCAAGCCGTCTCTGGCGAAGCAAAGTGGCTTGTCATGCATGTCATCACAGGCTGACAAGTACTGGATCCCCTTTAAATGACACCAGTAGTTTAACCAATTGTTGAAACTGATCATTTTTTCATCGTATGCTGGCATCATTTTGGGTGAGGGCAGGATACTACTCAGAGTCAGAGTCATACAAGCCTGGGCTACATGGTCAGAGAGCTCCTCCATGTCTCTTTCATGTAGTCCAGAGAGGTACGTCTCAGGTCATTTACGCCAACATGTACAATGACAGAGTCATATTTGTACTTGTTGTGGAGTGACCTGAGTGCATGTGTTATGTGGTGGATTCTGGCACCCGACAGGCAGCTTACGGTAACCTTCTCCTTGTTCAGTCTAGTGAGTGGGATGTCTGTGTGCCTAATGATAGAATCACCGATTACTAGTGTGTTAGGTGTGTTATTTAGCCTTAGGGGCTGTTTTTGCTTGGCACACTGACATTATGACATATGTGTTACCTGGTTTCTGCTGTGGGGTGGGGGTTGCTTGGGTGTATGCTTAGGAGGTCTCTGTTGTTTAGGCAAGTTCTTATTTAGAGCCTCCAAGTATGTTTCTGCGTGTTTCTGAGAGTTGTTTTCTGGTGCAGCTATGGCTGGTCTATGTGAGTCTGTTAATGTGGTGCTAGTGTTGCCCTTCTCCTTGTGACTGGTTGATCCTGTCATGGGTTGAGAGAGCTTAGCCTCCAGTTTGGCTGTGTAGCTGCATCTCTCACATATGTTTGTGTTGGTTGGGAGGAGGAGGGGGTTGTCTGTGTACATGAGGCAATTGTAACATTGCCTGAGGATGCCCAGACTCACCAGCTGGACCGGAGAGCTCACCTGAAGCTGTCCCTTGAACATGCCTGAATAGATGGTTGGGACTGTATTGCTGATCGGATGAGTAAAGAGCCTTATACTTCCTGAGTATAGCGCTGAAGTGCAAGCTGTAAGCTAGTGCTAGTTTTAGTGAGTTTTAGTAAGTGCCGGTCTTAAATTGCCTTATTTCTAGTGCTGGGTTGAAGTGTTTCAAGTTTCAAGCGAAAAATTGAAGTGCAGACTTCGTGGAGTCTGGAATAATTTAACCGCAGCTAAACAGCACTGTGCGGTGTGCAAACCCGTGCAAAACCGTGCTAAGCGATTTTTGTACCAGGGAGATCAAAAAGGATAGAAATTAGCCCAAAATGGCCAATGAGCTACAAGTTGCTTGGCTGGGACCACTCCTACAAGGACAGACAGGCTGCTCAGAGTTCCCTCTCTCACAGTGAACAAGGAAGCCACCTAACGATCCAAGTATGATATGGGCAACACAGGAACCTATACCTCAGTCCTGGATTCAGCAAAGCCTGAAAACTGGACTAGACTAGTTCAGAAAGGCGGGAAACAAGGAATTTTTTTGTGTTTTTTTTTTTTCAGAAACAGAAATGCAGAGCTTAAATTACTTTAAATACACAGAGGAGGCTAGCGCACTTGAGTGTGTAGCCTGCGACTGTGTTACCAGTAACTTAAATGCAAAAACGACAAACAGTAACTGTTTTCAAGTGCAACAAAGAAATAAGTACAGTAAGCAATGCAGATATCACTAGGGATCCACAGAAGATCTGAAAAGCCGTGTTTTAGGTGGAATTAGCGTTTATGGGAAACAACAAGCAAAAACAATACTTAATCAAGTCCAAAGTCTCTCTTTTGTCTCTCGGCCGCTTGTAGGACTCTGCAGGGCACCACGAGGAGCATGCTGAGATGTATACAAGCGCAAAACTGCACTAAGCGGTTTTTATACCAGGGAGATTAAAAAGGATAGAAATTAGCCCAAAATGGCCAATGAGTTACAAGTTACTGGCCTGGGACCATTCCTACAGGGACAGACAGGCTGTTCAGAGTTCCCTCTCTCACAGTGAACAAGGAAGCCACCTAACTATCCAAATATGATATGGGCAACACAGGAACCTTTACCACAGTCCTGGATTCAGCAAAGCCTGAAAACTGGACTAGACTAGTTCTGAAAGGTGGGAAACAAGGAATTTTTTTGTGTTTTTTTTTTCAGATACAGAAATGCAGAGCTTAAATTACTTTAAATACACAGAGGAGGCTAGCGCACTTGAGTGTGTAGCCTGCGACTGTGTTACTGGTAACTTAAATGCAAAAATGACAAACAGTAACTTTTTTTCATCAGCGTATGTCAGGATGCAGCTATTTTTGCATTTGTTGTTCTCTGTGGAATTACTTAACATTTTTCTACTGGGGAGGTTGAGTGAAGGTGCTTCAGTCCTTTTCAGTTCTGTAATGGGTTCCAGGATGTTTTTTAACATTTGACTTTCATAGCCTCTCACTAGAAAATCATTCTCTAAGTTGTTCAGGTTTCTCAAAAATGGTTCCATCTCTGTGGTAATTCCAGCTAATCTATAGCCTTGGGACTTCACTACATTATACCTGGGTTTTGTAGGATGTAGACTTTTACTGTGGAGTAATAAGTTAACCCTTGTTGGTTTTCTGGATAGATCAGTGGTGATTATGTTATTGTTGGTGTCCTTGGAAATCTGCATATCTAAGAAAGTGGTTGAAGTACAGCTATGGGAAGAGGTAAACTTCAGGAAGAGGGTTGTTTGATTGAGGTAAGTGATAAAATCTCCAAGCTGCAAGGTGTCACCTTCCCACACAATAAAGACATTATCAATGAAACGTAAATAGCATGTGATATGCTGCATGCAATCTGTGTTGTTTAACACAAAGTCCTCCTCCCATTTGCCCAGGGCTATGTTAGCTATGCTGGAAGCCATGGCAGCCCCCATTGCTATACCAGTTTTTTTTTGTAGTGTTTGCCATTGAAAGTAAAGAAATTGAAGTCCAGTACAAGATTAATGAGCTTGCTTAACTTTTGCAATGATAAATCCAGGCGTGTAATGAAGGCAGACAAGGGAGGAGGTATACTTGTGACTGATACCACTAGCTACAACCAAAAGATAGAGAACTCTGGAGGATAACAGATTCTATGAGTTATTTACCATGGATGACATAAAAAGAGCATGTGATTTATGGAACACTAATCTCACCACATTATGGGAAGAAAAACTTATCACTGAAAATCTTTATAATTATTTATGGAGCCCATGCCCATGTTTACCTTACTTTTTTGGAATACCAAAGCCACACAAGAACAGAGAAGACCCACCTTATAGACTGGTGGTAGCAAGTGGAGGTTCCCTTACTGAAGCCACAGCCATTTACCTTGATTACTTGCTGAAACCTCTAGCAGAAAAGAATAAGTCATACATAAGAGATTTAATGGATTTTTTGAAGAAAATAAAAAACATTACAGTGGAAGCTTACAGTATTTTATTAACTATTGATGTGGAATCCTTGTACACTGTGCTCCCTCACAATTACTGTATAACAGCAGCTATGGAGTCTTTTAAGAAACATAATCAGGGTACACAGGCACAACTGCAAAAGTTAAGCAAGCTCATTAATCTTGTACTGGACTTTAATTTCTTTACTTTCAATGGCAAACACTACAAACAAAAAACTGGTATAGCGGAGGACTTTGTGTTAAACAACACAGATTACATGCAGCATATCACATGCTATTTATGTTTTATTGATGATGTCTTTATTGTGTGGGAAGGTGACACCTTGCAGCTTGGAGATTTTATCACTTACCTCAATCAAACAAAGTTTACCTCTTCCCATAGCTGTGCAGATTTCCAAGGACACCAACAATAACAGAATCACCAATGATCTATTCAGAAAACTAGGGTTAACTTATTAAAGTCTACATCCTACAAAACCCAAGTATAATGTAATGAAGTCCCAAGGCTATAGATTAGCGTGAATTACCACAGAGATGGAACCATTTTTGAGAAAACTGAACAACTTAGAGAATGATTTTCTAGTGAGAGGCTATGAAAGTCAGATGTTAAAACACATCCTGGAACCCATTATAGAACTGAAAAGGACTGAAAAAATGTTAAGTAATTCCACAGGGAATAACAAATGCAAAAATAGCTGCATCCTGACATACACTTTGGATTATCACAATATCAAAAAGATTATTGAAGAAAACTGGGACATTGTCACAGGAAACCCTTTTCTGATTAACATCTTAGGTGAAGCCCCATCATTTATTTATAGGAAGGCCAGGAACATTAGAAGTTTTGTTGAATTTAAACCTAGACCATGTGAAAAAGCACTAAAGGATGTGAAACTAATTGTACATTTTGTATATTTATACAGCAAGGTGATAGTTTGTATTGCACTTATTTAAAGAAGATCATTAAAACCAGTGCAGGGGGTGACTGTAACACTAAAAAGGTAATTTACAGGGCACAGTGCAATGAATGTGATGCATTCTATGTGGGCAAGACTGTAAATAAACGATTTCATATCATCTGTCAGAAATAAAATAATGCACTAGCCAAACACCTTTCTCTTCATAAAAGACACACAGGTTTAAAGTTCCAGATTAGACATGGGTGATCTTGATGGAGACATCCCGAATATTCTGGAGAAACATGAACTCACGTGGCAATTAAAGCTGAACTCTTTTAGGAAGCCTCTACTGTTCAATTAAAAGTGCACTGGAACTTAGAAAATTGCCACATTGTTTACATGACTAATTGTATTTTATTTTATTCTACAAATTGGTTTTAAATACCATTTTAAATCAGTTAAAATTTAAGTGTATACTTTGTTTCCATCATCATACATAAATTTTTTCTTATTTTTATTTTTTTCTGGTTCTTTTTTCACCTTTATTCAAAATGATGTGTAATAACAATACTAACTAATTATACAATTATATAGGTTTTTAGGGTTCTTGTACACAGATCTGAAGAAGGCTAGAAGGACGAAAGTGATCGTTGTTAACAATAGGTTATGAAAATAGAAACTGATTTTTACATGCAAAATGTATATGTATATATTTATATATATTTTTTGATTGCCAAATGAACTAAGGTTGATATATTTCCATCCATGTAGTATATTGTCTTGGATAAAATCACAGACTTAAAAATCTACTTAATAATTTGGTTAAATAAGAGGTACCACATCATTATAAATTTTATTTAAAGTACATAAGGGTTATGACAGCTATTAAGTAGGGCAGGACCAGCTCGAATGTCACACTGATAGGGGAAGGGATGTGAATTTAACATGTTTACCAATAACACTTTGTTTTACAGCACAATAAACCACTCCCATGCCTGATAAAAAGTATATATATATATATATATATATATATATATATATATATATATATATATATATATATATATATATATATATATATATATATATATATTTAGAAAGCTTGTGAGGAAATTATTACTCTATTTTTGTTTTACTTGGATCACTTGTCTGTGTACTTAATAAAGGATTTTCGACTGGAAACAGACTGCCTGCCTTGCTTGGATTACTTTTGCATACTTAGTAATGCTGTACAATTATATATTTTCTATTATTACTTTTTGTTTTGTTTTGACTTAAGGCTACTTCTACTACTATTGTCTGATCTGATTAATATACAGTGATTAACTAGAAATATATGGACTGAAAATCTTGCACACAGAGAAGTTTCTTACACTGTTTTGTTTTTGGACTCAGTACACTTTAGTGGGTTGTTTTGAGACTTCGGCGATGCCATGGAGATTACTTGTTTGTTTTTTTTTATTTATATTTTCCTGGCAAGGGTCCTAATTAAAAAAATGTTTGATCAGTTTCATACTGATGAAATTGAGTTAAAAGATGTTAAAAATTATTTTTCATTAATATCTTATTCAGGTTCTGATATTGTGAAAGTTAAACATGAGAAGGATATCTGAAGTGGGGCTTGGAAGTGGATGCTATTTTAACATATGAAAAACCTATGATAAAGCATTTGCTAAGTGTTATATATGTAGATGGCAAAAGTAGAACAATTAAGTACATGGGACATTCAAATACTTGTTTTGTTGTGGGGAGTTTACAAAGACAAAATGTAATCAATGCAGGGAAAAAGGTCATATGATTAGTAAGTGTAAAAAGGAATGCAGCATATGTAAAAGTGAAGGGGATTTTTGATTCAATTGTACAAAGAATAAATAATATAATGCTGAGAAGCATAATGAAGAAAGCATTGTAATGTCTGAAAATAACAGGGAAGTGGGGGAAAAGGGCATTAATGATAAAGAGGATGAAGTAATAAAAGATGGCTTAGATACAAATGTTATATCTCAGGAAGATGACGGTAACTGTACTGAAAGTGTTGAAAATGATGAAGAAATTGAACGTGATAAGTCAGATATTTGTGAAGGGAGTCTAATGGATGTTAGGAAAATACGATTAGCACTATGTGTGTATGTATTTGTTTATTTACTTGTCTTTGTCTACTGGGAAAGTCCAACTGGGTAATACCCATTTTCAGTAGAGGCCTGGGGAGAAAAGGTCCATTTGCTTACATTGCATTCCACTAATTTCCAGATAAACACAGAGCGTTGAATTTCTATTTACATTTATACACATACAGTAGTTACATTTTTACATTCTAAGATTTTACAGTGGTAGAAGTTACTAAAGAGAAAGCCCACTTGCAACTTACAGGTTTGTACAGGCAGCAGTTATGTATAAAAATTGTTTTGTCATTTCAGTGAGAGGTTGAGAATATTCTGTTTAAGGAGAGTATTGGGAGAGTATCATATGGTGATCACAAAGTCTTAAGTTGGTGATGAGCATGTGCAGGACCAGGACTGGTTAAGCTGTTTAAGCAGTGGTTTAAAACTACTGAGTTTGTCAGAGAGTTTTATTGGTGTGGGGATATTATTCCAGAGTTTAGCAGTGTATTTGGGAGTAGAGCGAGTCTCCTAGAACATTATTTGACTTATTTGTGAGTTTACTAAAGCAGAGGTCCTTTGCTGGACAGTAGGTCAGTAATAAGTTATGTTGTGCAGGGCATTTTTCTGGATGATGAATGAGTTTGTGTGCTGTAGTTAGTTGTATACGTTAGGTAGTTGTGCAGTTCAAGCTATGACAATGGTGCAATCTATGAAGCAGATTGATGGCAACTGTAGCTATTTTATTGCCGTGGGAGGCAAGTTTCTTTCTTTGAGTATTGTTTCAGTTTGTTAGAAAATGCAGCGGTATAGAAGAGAGTTGGCAATAAGAAGGTGGTGGCTAGAGTTTTTCTTGCAGTATCTGTAAGAAGATCCATTGATCCTGTAAAGGGAGCTTAGTTTTTGGTGTGAAGATTTAATGGTGTGCAGTATATGGTGGTAATATCTGAGATTGTCATCTATTATAATGATTAGAAATTTACTGTGAGTTACAGTTTCAATGACAGTATTATTTGCTGACTTTATGGTAAGAGATTGCTTCTGATTTTGGAAACCTTTTGAGGTAAAAAGCATTAATTTATTTTCCGTCGGATTCAGTAGCAGGTTTGATTCTTTAAGCTGGGTTTCTACAGAAGAGAAAGATTGAATTATTTATTGTTGAGGCAGCACATATTAATGTTGAGTCGTCTGCATACTGAACTAAACTAGCATGGTGAGTGGAGGTGTGAAGGTTATTAATAAATATATTAAATAGGAGAGGACCCAGGATAGAGCCCTGAGGGACACCTGTAGTAATTGGTTGAAAGGATGAGTAGGTTTGTTGCCATTTAATAACTTGTTGACTTCCAGGTAGGTAACAAAGAAACCACAACAACCAGTAATGTGAAAGTCCTATTGAGGAGAGTCAAACAAGCAGTTAGTGGTGTGAGACAGTATGAAATGTCTTTGACAAGTCTAAGAACATGGTGGCCACAAGCACACCATCGTTTCTATGTCAGTTTGTTATACTGGTAAAATGTAGTAGAGCAGTAGTGGTGCTGTGCTGGGGCCTAAAGCCATGTTGTATTCCTGAGCGAAGGTTATTTGATGTTAGGTATGGCATCAGCTGCATACAGATGCATTTCTCTAATATTTTGGAGAAGGGGGGGATAATCACTATCGGTCTGTAGTTATTAAACTCTGTAGATGTGCCACCTTTGTGCAGTGGTATGATGTAGGACTCTTTCCACAGTATTGAGATGTTTCTTTCTGCTATGGACCTATTAATTAGTATGGACACAGGGAAGACTATGACTTCTGTGGCCATTTTTAGGTAGTCTGATGGTAGTTGGTCTTCAGCTACGGAAGTAGTTTTTAGTTTAAGGAGCAACTTCATTATGACCGAGGTAGGTGCTGGACTAAAACTAAAGAGCTGCAGGTAGTTTTGGTTGGACAAGGATATAGAGAGGGGCATCAGATGTATTAGTGTCTAAGAGAGATAACATTGACTGTATAAAGCAAGAATTAAACTGTGTGGGGATAGAGTCTGTCATATTATCAATTTTTGGAGATGGAGTGGTGGTCTTGCCAGGGTGGAGTAGTTTATTTAGTGATGACCAAAAACTTTTTTTTTTTTATGTTTGTGTTGTAGGTTGGTATAGTATGTTTGCTCATCCTGTTTGATAAGGAGTTTTGCAACATTTTTAAGATGTCTAAATTGCTGGAAGGCATTTTGAGTAATACTTTTATATCACTTGTTCAAGGCTTTATCACTTTTTATCATGAGTTTTTTTTCTTTCTTTTGTTAGCCATAGTGTGGGGTTGGACTTTAATGTCTTATTACTTACTGGTGCTAGATTGTTTAAGGTCTGTAAGAATGTTATTAAAGTGTTCTACAGCAGTATCTAGCGGCACTGTTCTAAGTACATTCCAATTATATTGTTTTAGTGTTTCATTGAAAATATCTTTGCTGAAATTTGATGTATTTCATATCTGATTATAGTTAATATATTTATTTAGGTTATGATGAATTCTAATGGCATATGTTGGTATGTGGTCACTAATACTAGCTGCTGATCACTAATGCTATCTAAGAGGCAGCTTACTTTTGTCAATTTGCCTGGTTTATTTGTAAGAATCCAGTCTAATGTTGAGTGACCCTGAAGTTTTATTGATTCTAGTAGGTGGGGTTATTTCATTGTCTGAAATAGTATACGTTTATGGATTCAGTGGGGGTAGTGGAATTTGTGAGTTGCCAGTCTATATTTAAGTCTCCAAGTATTATAGTTTCATGGTTAATTTGTTTGGCTATCCATTACAGGATGTTTTCAGCAGTATCAATGTTATTCCCTGGTGATATATACATTGCTGTTAAACACATAGTTTTCCTTTTGTTGATTTTTACGAGTATTATTAAGTTCAGCATTGCTACATTTGGGTATCTCCTGTGGGAGTAAGGAGGTGATTAGGGATAGTTCATAGATGATTGCTATACCACCTGCACACTTGTTTTGTCTGTCATGGCTGAGTATATTGTATCCTGTGGGGGGGGGGGATCTTATTATCTTTTATTCTTTATTTAACCAGATTTCAGTAGCTCTGACTACATCAGGAGGGTATGTGGCAAGGTAGGCATGTATGTCATGGATTTTATTGCACATACTTCTTAGGTTCATATTTTGTAAGATGACTTTGAGTTTTGTTTTTTTGTTGAGAAGTATTAGGTAACTGGTTTGTTTTGGGGTAGAAGTGATGGTTTTATGAACAGTGGGACCTGGGTTGGAGTGAACATCTCCACTAATTTTTGAATTGATGTTTTACAGAGGGAAGAGTGTAGCCAGTTATATTTTGGTCTTGGTTTGGTATTTGATCATAAATTTGGATACTTAGTTTTGAGATATTTATAGAAAAATAAATCAGATGTGATTTGTTTGTAAAGATAGGGCGTTATGGAGAAAGAAAGACTGGGTAGATGTTGATGTTCCTGTGAGGACTGGTTGAAGTCCTAAGTATTTGAAGGAAGTGGATTTGATAATTGGTGATGAAGGCTAGTAGAGTGAGGAGAAATATTAAAATAATCTGAGTTAGGGTCATCTTATTTAGCTTGGGTTTTATCTTTGTTGTAAACCAGTATAAGAAAATGTTAGGAAGGTACTGAGTTGGCTATAGAGATGTAATGTGATAGTTATAGGGGCAAGGAGTAGGACAGTTTGAGAGAGAATTTTGTGAGGTAAACCCAAGTGGGTGTTACTATTGGTAGTAATTCTATAGATAGTTTTTCTTCTAGAGGGAACTGATGGTATTGGTTTGAGGACTATGTGGGTGGTACTATGGAAGTGTAAATGTAAAATAAGAGGGGATAGTTTGGAATTGGGGTAGGGTAGGGGAGCATAGTGAGCCCAAGTATTAGTGAGGGTAAAGGAATCGGGTTGAAAACTTGGCAAGGAAACAGGGAAAAACAATCAGTGACTGAACTTAGACAACCACAAATTTGCTGAGAAAGATAAGTAAAAGGAACAATGCAGTTCAAAAGACATATGTGCTAGTAGATGAAAGTCTTGATTTTGTTGCTCCAGAACACAATTTTAGTAGGAGAGTTTGTCCAATATCACCTTGAACTGGCTAATGGTGATATACATATAACAGTAAAAAAATGGACTAGACTGTTTGAACAACTGTGTAATGGTAAAGAAGTTTCTATGGACTTTCCAAAGACCCCCACCCTCACAAATCTGTATAACAATGAGAAAAAGTAAGCCAGAATGCAGCACCACAGCTCTTAAAAAGGGTCTATATCATAACATTGAAGTTGCAAAACTTTGAATGTTATGATATCGAACCCAAAACCTCGAAGACTGACAACAACTAAGCCACAGAACATCAACCCAGAGAAAGAATTCGGTGGGCCATTTCCATGACTTCACTATTTCCTCAACTGTGGTGTGATCTCGGAGTTGGTATATTTAAGTAGGGGGGGTGTGGGGAGTGTGGGGGTGTGGTGGTGAAGCCCCCCATATTAGAAATGGTGTGTAGTGTTTGTGTTCCGTGTTTTGTGCTGGAACAGTGATTTTTTTCCCAGGGAAAAAGATTGCTGTTTTCAGCTTTCAGAGTTTTATGCTTTTGGGGTTTGAAGTTCGATGTTATGGTGTTCGCTGTTGTTGTGCTTTGATCATGTAATATAAACCCCTGAAAAAATACTGACTCAGAACTGAGAGTGGTTACACAAGCATCTAGGGCAAAGGAGAAAAAAATATTAAGGAAGGGAGACAGTGGACTGTCAAAAGTGCCTTTTTTAGGCAAGGCTCAAATTCTAAACCTACCACCTTAGAAAACAAAAATGGGAAGAAACTGAGGGTAATGCTGCTCAATGCCAGAAGTCTAAATCTCAAAATGCACGCACTCGAGGCCCTTCTCAGTATGGAGAACATCGATGTCTGTGCTGTAACTGAAACCTGGTTCAAGGCTCCTGAGAGCACCCCGGCACTATTAGGTTTTACCTCATATCATGCGTTCCGGCCCCAAAACCCGGACCACACCACAAAAGGAGGGGGTGTATCCATATTCATAAAGGATACCCACACCTCCAGGTTGGTGGCAGCGCACGAAGCTTCGGAAACCATCCAGGTGCAACTAACCATAGGCAAAACTGCTCTACAAATTGTAGCATGCTACAGGCCACCCTCTCAAACTCAGGAACCCCACACAGCCTTCCTGAAGACACTGGAGGGTATAAATGTATCTCCAAACACCATCATATTGGGTGACTTCAACTACCCGAATATAGACTGGGAACATTACTCAAGCCCTAAGTTTCTAGCCCAACGGTTCCTGGAGTTCATAAATTCAAATGCCATGGAACAGCTAGTCACTGTTCCCACGAGAGGAGAAAATATACTAGATCTCATTATCACAAACATGGGGACAAAATGCTCCACACTGGAAGTATATCCCTCATTGGTGAGATCTAATCATAAACTAATCTCATTGAAAAGCCACATCCCGCCCCCACCCCAAACAAAAAAGACCACAGTGAAGAACTTCTCTAAAGCAAACTTCACACTACTCAAGACTGGTGTGGTATCCTTCAAGGCCCCTGAGCCAGTGGAAACCACAATCCAAGCTGCAGAAGCCCTTACAAATGCCTTCTATGAACACCTCCAGGACTGCATGGATCAGGCAATCCCAAATAAAACCAAGACTCTTTCCACAAAGGGCAAACGTCCAGTCTGGTGGACCCCAGCCATTAACAAACTTTACAATAAGAGGAGAAAGCTGTCACATGATAAAACAAAATCCATAAAAGGGAAGTCACCCCTGATCATTATTAGTAAAAAAATACGAGCACTCATAAAATCAACTAAGTCCAATTTTGGGAGAAAAATTGCCATGGATTCAAAGGACAATCATAAGGCCTTTTTCAGCTATGTTAGGAACCTGGGTGGAAACTCCCAGATATGCTCAGAATTAGTCCAAAATGATACAAAAATCACTGAACCCACAGACATTGCCAACATACTGGCAGACAGGTTCAGTGCAAACTTCACCCCCCTCTCCCCCCTAAAGGAGAGATAACTATCCAGCGGAGTGTAGCCTCCCAGACATCTCAAATGTGCAGGTGAAAGCTGCTCTCTCTAAAGCTAAAAACACAGCATCAATGGGACCAGATGGTGTCCCCGGCTGTGTGCTACACAAGCTAAATGAGGAATTAAACCCACACATAAGGCAGCTGTTTAATCTCAGCCTTACCACAGGATACGTGCCCAAGGAGTGGCGTACGGCAACTGTGGTCCCACTCCACAAAGGCGGTGCCTCTACAGACCCTGGTAATTACCACCCCATAAGCTTAACAAGTCTAGTCTGCAAAGCTATGGAGAGGATCATAATGGAGCTCATAAACAAAGATATAGGGGACTTGCAGACGTTGGACCCGACCCAGTTTGGCTTTGTCAAGGGCAGATCATGCCTTTTGAACTTGGTCGACTTCTTCGAAACAGTCACCAAGGCCATTGATGAGGGAAAGGCAGTCCATACAGCCTACCTTGACCTTGCAAAGGCTTTCGACACAATACCCCACTCGGGTATTGTAGAAAAACTTACCAGCTTAAATGTAAACCCATATGTCATAAGATGGGTTGCAAACTGGTTTAAGGACAGAACCCACAGGGTTAGAGTTGCTGGCGCTATGTCAGACTCCAAGCCGGTCACAAGTAGTGTCCCACAGGGCTCGGTCCTTGGCCCCCTATTTTTCGGCATCTACTTCTCAGAAGTACAGGCCAACATGGGAGGACTTTGGCTGACAAAGTTTGCAGACGACTGCAAACTGGGCGCCATAGTGGAAAGTGCATTGGACACGGATATCCTCACAGAAACAGATAGCTGGTGCCAGAGCCATGGCCTGAAGTTAAACACCAAAAAATGTATAGTCATACCCTTCGGGAAAAACAAGGTAATCCCAAGCTACCATATAGGTGGCAATCCACTAAGCACAGAAGAGGTTATCAGGGACCTGGGGACGCAAGTTGACAGTGGCCTTTCTTTTGACACTCACATTGCTAAAGTGGTTAGAAAGACCTTCTACATTGCCCACCTGATCATGGAGGGATTCACATCCTGATCTAGTGAGGTCATTGTTCCCCTGTACTCTTCACTTATCAGACCAATGATCGAGTACAATGCCCCATTCGGGATGTATCTCACCCGACATCTGCAGCAATTGGAGAGACCCCAAAAGTTCCTCACCAAAAGGATAAAGGGACTCCAAAATCTGTCATATGCTGCCAGATTGAAGAAACTCCAGCTCTATCCAGTCGCATACCATCTGCTCAGAGGTGACATGTGCCTGACATACAAGGCCATGTTCAACCCGGAATTAATGGACATGCTCCACCTCAAAAAATCCAAATCCACCAAAACCACTAGAGCAAGCGACTTAAACCTTAGCACGGATATAAATAGGACGTGCTGGAGGGATAGATTTATCACTCAGAGACTCCCTATGCTGTGGAATAAAATCCCGGTCCATGTGAGGCAGAGCACCTCGCTGGCTCTGTTCAAGAGAAATCTTGACCTGTGGATGGGAGATCGTAGGTTTACCCCGGGAATCATCTCTGTGTCACTGCTGGACAGAGGCACAACAAACTAATGGGCACAGTATTTTTTCATATAAGGGGTGGCGTAAGCCACAAAACTTTGGGCTAGGCTTATAAATGCCTTAGGGCAGATAGCCTAGTATAAACCTATGAACCTATGAACCTAAAAGCAATCAATGGAGCATGGTTGAAGGAGAAAGTACTGATGGGACTGCTGTGGTCTAAGAACATGGAGGTATTATTGTGGACAAAGTTCTTTGTTTTAGGCTGTCGTAATATTTATAATTTACATAAAAATATAGCCCACAGACTCATGTTCAAACTGCAGACTTCACTGTTAAATACATATCTATTTGCTTGCAGAGACATTTCTATAAAAAAATAAAAACACACTAAGCAGACAGTTGAGTGCACTGAGTCAATGGTGACTGTTTAAGAAGAGATATTATTTACAAGGGAGAAAGGAGGAAAGAGGAAGTGTCTGTGTATTTGAGTAAAATAGTAAAGGAGGACATTAGTATAATAAGGGAAATGAAAATGACCGATAAAAAGAGCACGAGAACAAATTATGAGTGTGTGTAGAACATACGTGTCCGAGTTAAAGAACCCAAGAAAGAATGGAAAGTAAAAACGTTTCAAGAACGAGGGAAGACAGAAGAAACGAAAGACATATTTCTTATATGACGGACTTATAGAACTGCATTCAAGAAAAGGATTTATCTGGTGAATTCTGTTTTAATGGAAAAATAGTGTACCATACATGTCAGATGTTTATATGATCCCAGAAAAATATGAAGAAAGTGTATAATTAGTATTTTTTTTTCATCTGAGGTTCAAGGCTTAACTGCATGAAAAGAAGTGTGTTGTATACAGTAAAGATTAGGAGGGTTTGGGCTATAAAAGCCAGTTGTTTATTCTGCTTCTTTGAACTTGTACAGAGCATTAAAGTGCGTCGATGAAAGGAATGAGGAATGAATAGTGAAAATGTTTAAATATAAGTACGAAACAAAAATTGGGTGATGATGAGAATAAGAAAAAGAGATGAAGATTGTATAAATTAAGAAATTAAAAATTATCAAGAAAAAATAGTAACATGGTAAATGAAAATTAATGATATAGGGAAGAACAGAGCATGTGGTATAATAATGTCATTATGTAAATCCATATGAAAATTAACCAGAAGAAGAAACAAAAGCCATTAATGTAAGGAGAAAGTGGTGCACTAAGACTGTAAGTGTCAGTATTTCCAACGGAGACAGGTAATAAGTTAATGGTAAAGGGGAATTTGCCATATAAAAAGAAAGTTCTAAGAGTGTTGTTATTTTGTGAGGAAGAAGAGACAACAGAGAAAGTTTTTTGTAATGTAAAAGAGTGGCTACACTCTGGAAAAAGTTGTCTGCAGAATTTTTTGAGAATATTAACGACGTAAACAATATAGATATGAAAATAATTATATATGGACATTATAAAAACAAGAAGAAAGAATATGTGAGATGGATAGCTAAAAATTTATTTTATGTAATATGTGCTATTTGGAAAAAAAACTGAATCAAATTTTGTTTAATGGGAACTGAATATTGGCTGATATACTGTGAAAAATTATATTATGGTTGTGGAAGAAGGAGTGGGGTCAATTATAGAAGAAGAAGCACCCAGATCTGCTCAGATCTGGTGGTCAAGGACACCACGTACATAAATGCCATAGATATAGCCAATCTGCTGGAAGACAGGTTCAGTGAAAACTTCACCCCTCTGCCCCCTCCCATCAGTAAATCATGGCATCCATAGCACCTGCCACACACCCAAAAAAATACAGCCTCCATGGGACCCAATAACATCTAAGTCTGCATCCTACATGAACTCAGGCATGAACTTGCAGCACCATTAGGCACCCTATTCAACCAAAGCCTGTGTACCAGCTTCGTCCCAGCTGAGCAGAGGACAGCCACTGTCATCCCTTAGCACAAAGTTGCACTGATCCAGGAAATTATAGACCCATCAACCTAACTAGCCTGATCTGCAAGGTCATGGATCAGATTATCATGAACCTCATTAACAAGGACATTGGTAACCTCCAAACACTCAATCCCAAACAGTTTAACTTAATCAAGCAGAGGTCATGACTGTTAAATTTGGTCGACTTCTTTGGGACAGTCACTAAAATCATGGACGTGGAGAAGATGGTGCACACCACCTACCTTGACCTGGCCAAAGCCTTTGATACTATTCCTCACTCAGGTATAATAGATAAACTCTCTCAACTAGGCATCAATCCATATGTTATCAGATGGGGAGCAAACTGGCTCATTGATAGAAGCCACATAATCAAAATAGGGGAAGCCACTTCAAACAGTAGACCTGTAATGAGTGGTGTACCCCAGGGATTGGTTTTGGGGCCTCTGTTGTTTGGGATATACTTTTCTAAGATAAAGGCCAAAGCCAGTGGGCTATGGCTGACCAAGTTTGCAGATGACTGCAAGCTGGGTGCTGTCATCAATTCCCCTAGTGATGTGGACATCCTCCAAGAGGGTCTTGCCCAAACAAATGACAGGTAACAGAAAAATGGCCTCAAACTGAATGCCAAAAAATGCATCATCATCCCCTTTGGGGAGAGTGATGTCCCCACAAATTATCACTTTAATAATAAAGTTCTAAGTACTCAGTCAGTTGTGAGGGACTTGGGCACCCAGGTTGACAGCAAACTGACTCTTGACCACCATATTGCCACCATTGTATGGAAAGCTTTCTACATGGCCTACCTCATTAGTAAGGATATACCATTCAGGGACAAGGTGGTCATAACATCCCTGTATTCTTCCCTTATAAGACCCATTATTGAGTACAATGCCATTTCGGCATGTCCCTCACAAAGCACATGCAGCAGCTGGAGAGACCACAGAGGTTCCTCACCAGGAGAATCCAGGGCCTCAAACATCTACCTTACACAGACAGCCTAAAGGCCCTGTCCCTCAACACAGTCTCCTACAGACTCCTCAGAGGTGACCTCTGACTGGCATACAAGGCAATTTCAGACCCCGCCTTGATGAGACTGCTGCATTTCTGCAAGTCAAGCTCCACTCGAGTAACCCACACGCGCGGCCTCAACTTAGTCTGTGACATCAATAGGACTTGAAGGGACAGATTTCTGTTCCAGAGACTCTCCCTTTTGTGCAATAGACTCCCTCTCCACGTCAAGCAGAATACCTCATTAACCCTTTTTAAGTGCAACCTGGATAACTGGATGGGGAGCAGAAAATACACCCCTGGGATTCTACCTGTGTCCCTCCTGGACAGTGGCCTCAGGTGCTGACTTATTGGAAGATGTGGTAAATTCTTGGCTAGGCTTGTAAGGGACTCAGGGCCAATAGCCTAGTAACTTCCTATGATCCTATGATCCTGATAGTAATATGGATGGTATATAGGAATGTGTAAATATGTACCTGTAAATGTTATTATTGGTTTCACTGTTGATGGTGCAGCAAGTAGTACCCTTGCCTTTAGTACAGAAGGTTGTGGGTTCTATTCCTACCCCAGCTAGGACTTGAAGGAGAAAGTGATTTTCCAGAGCATATAAGGGCAGAGTCATCTGCATATTGATCGAGACAGGCTTAACAGGAAGATTTGTTAAGATTATAGGTGGAGATATCCATGGTGTCAGGGGTAGACATGAAGAGAGCTTTGACATTTTATAGACTGATGCCTAATAGGTAGCTGTGGAACAAGCTCAGTGTGGAAAGAGATAAGCCAATGATGAACAGTTGCTGCAGGAGTTTGGAGTGAGAGACAATATTGAAATCTTTAGAAGGATCAATGAATAGTGAGGAGACAAATTTGCCTGAGTCTCCAGTTTTATTTAAGGTGTCTCTGAAGGACAATAGGCAGAGATTGTGCTGTGGGTGGTCTGGAAGCCATGTTGAGTAGTAATTACTAGTTGATTTTGAATGTAATAGAGAAGAACTTGTCTGCGGATGCACTTTTATAGGAGTTCAGATAGAGGAGACAATATTGAAGTGGGTTGAAAGTTAGATAAATCAGTTAATATACTGCTTTTGTGGGGGGGTGTTATTTGACTTTTTCTATAGGGACATAAGCTTCAAGTATTGATCTGTTAATTAGGATAATTGCTGGGGAGGCTATAGCCTCAACAGCTAGTCTAAGGTATTCTGGTTGGTGTTTGTCAGCAAAGGAGTGGCTGGAGTTGACCTTAAGCAACAGTTTCTTTTATAGTGGGAGTGGGGACAGGTGTTAGAATAAAGGATATAGGATTAGTAGTGATGGGTTGTTTGTTTTTAGCTGGGCTGAACATTGAAGGGACCAGCTAGGAAGCTAGGATTGTAAGTCAGGGTGAGACAGGTGACATGATTATGGGAGAGGTAGTATAGTAGGATAAGGAGTTCAAGATGTCAGAGGTGATGGACTTGAAACAGAAGGTGATTTTTGGTCAGGTAGGCGATATGTTCAATAAAGTAAGTATTGATTATGGTTGCAGTTTGTAGGGGGGATTTATAATGAGATGGAATGGGTTCTTTTTTTGACCCAGAATTTAGCAGAGAATTAATTGAAGACCAAAACTTTTTGAGATTATGTTTATGGTTGGTTTGTAGGTGTGATCAAAACTTTTCTTATTGTTATTTACTTGTTTTGCAATCTGGTTATGAAGTTGCCAGAGGTTGAAGAATTGAAGGCTTTTGCTGTTTTGTGTTTTTGCTTTTCTTTCCATGCTTTGTCTCTCTTGATCATAGGGTTCTTGCTTTGTTTAGAAAGCCAAGGAACATGATTGGATTGACTCTTTTCTTATGCAGAGGAGCAAGGCTATTAAAGGTGTTTAAAAGTATTGTATTGGAATTATTGACAGCCTCATTTAATTGGAGTGTTTTTAATGTGGACCAGTTTATAGCTTTTAGTATATTAATAAACAACTGTTGGTTAAATTTTGAAAGGTTATGTTTCACTAAAAACATAAGTGCTTTGACCTAATGGGTAATAAATCTGTTGGGTGTATGCTGGAAAGTGGTCACTACAAAGTTGGAAAGTATTCCTGCAGAACTGAATTTATTTGACTTGGAAAACATTATCCCGTAAACAATGGTACCCTTGCCAGTGATTTTGTTCTAGCTAGTTGGGGTTTTCATAAGTTACATAAAACCTAAAAAGATTTATGCTTGAAGACGGGTAGTCTGGGATCAGGTTCTGCAAATCAATGTTAATGTTTCCAACTGCATTGGTTTCATAAGAGAATGAAGTAGATGTCCAAGGAAGTATGTCTTCCATTATAAACATATTGGTACCAGGGGGAATATAGAGTTCACAGGCTTTTAGTCTTATTTAAACTTAAAAAGGTGATATGTATTTCAGCATTATGGAATTTTGGGACAGAGTTTGGGTATGGAGTGAGTATGTATAAATTTGGATCTAGAATGGCTAATCCACCTGCTTTCTTTTAAAGTCTAACAGCTCTAATTAAATTATAGCTGGGGGGGGAGACTTTCTGTATCTTTTGTACTAGGCATGAGGCAAGTTTCAGTAATTTCTAAGACATCTGGAGTATAGTGAGATATCCGGACATATAGTTCAGTGATTTTGACAAGGGTCGTTTTTTTGGTAGATGTAAAGAAGTGAGGGGGGTGAAGAACAGGGAGAAGTAATGGATAGATGTTACCACAGGAGGATTATCAGAGGTAAGATGATGAGGCTGAGTACAAAGGTTTTGTAAGTTAGAGGCGGAAGAAAGGGTTGAGGTGGGAATTGGAGGTGGCTATGACATATTGTCTATTATATGTGATTTTGAGGAGAACATAGGTAAATATGGATTATGAAGTGGGTTTAGTGGACCTGAGTTTGGATGAATATCACCAGAGAGAGATTTTAGAGGCATAGAATTGAGATACAATATGTGTTCTGCTTTTGTATTTTGTAGGCTGTCAGGTGACAGTGAAGTTTGTTTATAAAGTAGCGACAGGGAGTTAGGTTACATAAGCAAGGTCAAATGTCATGGTAGTTATTGGCAGAATGGAGTGAGGACTTTAGGGCAGTAATAGCGGAGTTGTTTGGTATTATTATGTAGTGGTAAGTTGTACTATAGGTTTAGTAATAAGGGGTTACATATTAATTAAGACAACAGTGGTGTTATGTTCCCTAGGCCACCCAAACCTGAGTTTATTATCTGACTGGGTGACACTATGTTGAAGAAGGTGCATGAATATAAAGACCTAGGAATTAAGACCACTCATAATTTTAGGTTAAATGTAAAGTGTTCATACTGTTGAAAATAAAGCACTACATATGTTTGGGCTCATTCTGAAAAATATCACAAGATCTCCACTCACCCTTGTTATATTATATTTGTCTTAAGTTAGACTTGCCTTAAACTATAACTCTAAGTTTTTCACATATACTAAATGTTTATTTATTTAACATTTATTAATTGGGAAAGTCTGACTTGGAACAAAGCCAATTTTCAGCAGATGCCTGGGGAGAAACACTCCAGACGTATGTCTTTGTAATGTGGGAGGAAACTAGAGCACCCAGAAGAAACCCACACGAATGTAGGGAGGACATGCAGACTCCACACAGAAGGCACACCAGCCGAGAATCAAACCAGAGAACTTCTTGTTGTGAGGTGACAACACTACCGCTGCACCACTGCGCCCTTATGCCATGTGAAAGAACTCAAAGAAGACTTACTAGAAAGATTACTGGTTATAATAACTCATCCTGTTCAAGTAGACTTGAAAACCTAGGCCTACCTTTAGTCAATTACTGCTGGATGAAAATGAATTGTATTTATCATTCAATATGCTCCATAATGAAGAGCTTAGAATAGTATTCAACTTGGATTTAATCCATTTTAGGAAAGTTTCTAGTGTCAAGAAGGTAGCATTTAAATTGGATATTACATTTATTTCAGTCTTTATCCAGACTTTGGAATAAATTGTCTTTAAGAATCAAAGTAATAATATACCCCTAGTCACCAGGATGGGCCTTTAGTGCACTCCATTAATCTGGAATATGCATTTTAAATGGCTGCTGTTGCCTTTACACAGTAATAGGAAACTATGAAACTTTCAACAAAGGAAAACAAATATTGCCAACACCTTCTTTATGGAAACTATACAATCCCTTGCCAATCAACTAGGCCCCAACAACCTAGACCCTATTAACCCCATATCAAATACCCACCCATCCTTTAACTTTCAACCTGTACCAACAGCATTTATCCAATCCTTAATCAAGAAACTGAAACCCACCACCCTTTCAGCAGACCTAGTCCCGGCTGAATATCTTCAAAAGGCTGCAAATGCAATAGTGTATCCCATCTCAATATTAATTAACAGAACCATCTCTGAAGCATATATCCCCTCCATCTGGAAAATTTCCTATGTAATTCCTCTCCATAAAGGGGGTAACTCCACTGATCTATCAAATTATCAGCCCGTCGCCATTCTGTCCCCTCTGGCTAAAATTATGGAAAAATGTATCCACAAGCAACTCCTTCATTACCTCAATTTGCACAATCTCCTAGCTCCCTCCCAGTATGGATTTAGACCCCACTATAGTACCACCACAGCCCTTCTATCCTTCTCTCAGACAATAAATCAAATCCGTAATAATAATATGCCCTCCTCTGCTGTCTTTCTTGACCTATCTAAGGCATTTGATATGGTAAACCACCAGCTACTCATTCAAACACTAAAACCTCTTGCCATACACAGTCTAGCAATACGCTGGTTTCAGTCCTACCTAAGTGGTGGACAACAAGCTGTGCTATGGAAGGACAGCCTTTCTTCCCTACTGCCAGTGACCCTTGGAGTTCCTCAAGGGTCTATACCAAGACCTCTCCTATTTTCCATCTTCATTAATGATCTTCATACAGTCATCCCCAAAGTAACCTGCATTCAGTATGCAGATGACTCTACCCTAATCTGTTCTGTCACCTCCCCATTAGACCTGCAGACCTTAAACCAAAATACTTTCAATGTAGTAGAAAACTGGCTCACTGACAGGCATCTTCTATTGAATCCAAATAAAACAAAACTGCTACTCTTCACCCCCACCCGGAAAGCTGCACTCCCATCATTTACCATAACATCTAATAATGGCACAATAATTTCCCTAGAAAGTAATACAAAACTGTTAGGTGTAATTGTTGATAATAACCTTAAGTTTGACGCTCACATCGACAAAACCATTAAAACAGTCAACAAAAAGCTAGGATCTCTATATAGAATTAAGGCATTTCTAACCCCAACTGCTAGGACAGTTATTGCCCGAACACATTTACTTTCAACCCTTCTTTATGCCTCCCCAATCTATACAAACCTGAGTAAATCTGACCTCAATAAACTCAATAGCTGCAACAATACCATAGCCAGATTTGCCACAGACTCAGCATATAGAACTGACCACTGTATTAACCTACGATCTCTAGGCTGGCTAGAGTTTCCCTCTCAAATCCAATATAATCAATTAACAATAGCCCACAAAGTCCTCCATCAGCCTGAAAGCACACACGTGTTCAAAAATATAATTACCCCTTACAGTAACCTAAAAACTCTCCGGTCTTCTGACAAAATACTGGCACAAACTGTTAAATCTAAAAACTCAGCAGGTGACTCATTGTTTTGCAACTCTGTTGGAACAATCTGGAATTGGTTCCCTGCCGAACTTACAGCAAACCAGACTATTAACCAATTTAAAACATCTCTCAAAAAATTCCTAAAAAGTCACTGGCTGTGCCCCTTTACCCACCCTGACTAACCAGCTTAACACTCTCTTCACTACCTGGCTATCTGTAAAATAGTCAATATTTCAGACTTAGTCTCATCTCATATGTATTGTACTACTGAATGACATGCTACCTTTTTCAGCCTTGTACCACTAAAAATGTCTAAGTTCGAACAAGAAAACTACAATGTTAAGTTTAAGTGTGTATGTATTCCAAGTATGCATATGATCCTATAATTCTGTACTGGTATCTATATTTGACTGTATAAAACCGCTACTGTTTAACTCTTATGTAACTATCCACATGTGGAGCTTTTCTCCCCTGGCCTCTGCTGAAAATGGACCTGTGTCCAGTCGGACTATCCCAGTTAATAAATGTAAAATAAATAAATAAATAAATAAAATAAATAAGTACGCTTGTTCACTACATTCCAATTTTAATTTCTTCATCTAGTTATAAAGTTTGTTAATGAACTACTAGACCTCCTTATTTTCCTTAGGTGTTACAGCTTTAGTCAACCTACATCACAAATACAGAAGTAGGCACCAGGTCCTCCATACGTAAATCTACAGTTAAGTTTCTTCTGGTTATGGTTCCCACAAGCATTTCATCTTTTAAAATCCCTCTCTAAGAGCAGCAAACATCTCTGTCTTTTTTGGGCTATGGGTTTGCTTGTAAAAGCATTTTAGCAGGTGATTCAGGTTAAAATCTGCTACAACATGCTTTACTACCATAATATGCTATTTATGTAAGTTCATAGGTCCATAAGTAAGTATTAGCCTAGCTGATCTTGAGGGCCATTTCAACCCTAGTCAACTTATATTTTTGTGCTTGAAAAAACTGATTAATAATAATAATAATAATAATAATAATATAATAATAATAATAATAACAACAATAATAATAATAATAATAATAATAATAATACTAATATAATAATAACACTAATAATAATAACAATAGCAATAATAATAATAATAATAATAATAATAACAATAATAATAATAATAATAATAATAATAATAACAATAATAATAATAATATTAATAATAATAATACTAATATAATAATAACACTAATAATAATAACAATAATAATAATAATATAATAATAATAACAATAGCAATAATAATAATAATAATAATAATAATAATAATAATAATAATAATAATAATAATAATAATAATAATTGCATCTTTTCTTGCTTGATCTAAGGAAGCAATTATTGTGAAAGACTGTTTGTTTAATTAAAAACCTTTACTTCATGCTTACCGGAGATGGTTTTCTATGTTGTTGTTTTGCATCTATTGCTATAACTGCCTCAGTATTAACCTGCTAGAACTTTCTTTTTATTCTTTACGTTTTGTTGAAGTTAATGCCCACTTAATTGTGATAGATATTCTCACTAAATAGACAAGATAGTTGAGCACCTTTTCTCGGCCTTCTTAATCTCACCATTTAGGTGTTCTTTAACATCTACTTCCAGAGATAATGCCACTCCTAACCAATTGGTGTATTGAAAAGAGTTCGTTAAACTCAGGGGCAAAAAAGACTGGTTATGAATATAAGACAGTTTTCATTTAGTTAAAAGCTTCATGTGCATTTGTGGTACACTTTGAAAAGCCATTTTGCCTTTTATATATTCTGTCAGAGGACAAGTTATGGAAGCAAATAATATCATGTTAGCCCAAGAAATAAAATAAAATATTTTTGCTTGTTAGTTGGCAGTGAGTGTAGGCCATTTCTGGACAGTGTCAAAGAAACAGCAAAGGTTCCAAGCACAGTTTCTATTTTGTCTGTTTGAGGCCTAATTATTCCTCTCCCTAGCCCATTCCCTAAATATATGGCTTCTGTCATATAAAGTTTTCCTTTGGCAGCATTACTTGTAAGATTTCGATATCTTAGAGTCTAGCATTACTTTGAATAAAGATCGCTCCCGTTATTCTGAATGGATTACTGTCATCATTAAAGGAAACTGCTCAGTACCTGTCATAAAGTTTCAGAAGTTTATGAGGCATTGAAGAGCATCAGGAGCTCCATGAAGTCAAAATAGTAAGATGGTATAATGGAAGACCTATGGGGTGGAAAATGCTGTCTTCTCTTTGGCTTCAGGGTAAGGGGCATCTATCAGTACCCTTTGGTTAAGTCTATGATGATCAAAGCCTTATATTGCTTGAGCTGTCTATGAGTTCATCCACTCTGGACATCAGGCAAGTGCCAAATTTGGATACATGAATTAATTGTTTTAAAAATCATTACAAAATCTTATGGAGTCATGTGACCTATGGATCAATATAATTAGACTGTTATATTCACATTTGGACTCCTTAATAATCCTTACCTTTAAGCAGTTTTAGCTTCTTCACTTACTGCTTTTCTGTCAGACTTCATTATCCTGTATGGTTTTAGGTTGACCTTCTACCCTGCCAAAGTTTCAGCATGATGCTGTAGTGAATTTGTCCTATCAAGTAGCTCAATAAAGTCTTTATTTCTCAGTAAGAACTCTTTCACTTGATTCTGGGCCTTAGACATTTTTGTATGTACATGAACAGCTGGGACAGAATTCCCTGATACCATACATTTGGTATCTAATTCAGCTCCCTGGATAAGTACAGAAGCTTCAGTTTAATTTTATCATTTTAGCACATTTGTGTGATCAAGCTGATCTGGTCTTCTCTTTCTAGTTTGTCTTTTTATATATATATATATATATATATATATATATATATATATATATATATGTGTGTTGTTTTAACTTACGACACAGTAGTTATATTTATTTATTTAACTTTTGTTTACCCGGAAAGTCTGACTTGGAATGAGCCAATTTTCAGCTGAGGCCCAGGGAGAAATGCTCCAGATGCATGTCTTTGAATATGAAAATCAATAGGCTGACATTAACAAAGCGAAGTTCACTGATTTTATTTCAGCCATAATTATTTAAGTAGACACACTTATTTGCTTCCTGGGGAGGGATGAATGGGGATGGGGAGGGGCGAATTGGGCCAGCAATGATGACAAAGTGAATCAATAAACTCACACATATACGGTGAGCATAGAATCACAGCTGACAACCACCTACAGTGATAACAAATAAATAAATAACATAATTTCCAGTGAAACACTGCTGTATTGTAAAGAAAGTGAGGGAGAATGGAGGAATAACATCTAGAAGGTAAGAGAAATGTGGGGACAAT
The DNA here is from genome assembly GCF_019279795.1 of Protopterus annectens. Taxonomy (NCBI): domain Eukaryota; kingdom Metazoa; phylum Chordata; order Ceratodontiformes; family Protopteridae; genus Protopterus; species Protopterus annectens. The sequence continues at coordinate 54,838,562 of NC_056748.1, read as the reverse complement.
CATGTACTTCAATCTGTAATCTGCAACTTACTATCTTGTAGAGTGAGAATACCAGAGTCTGTTTAAAAGTAGGTAAAAAAAGGAGTTGTTGTCAGGAGGAGAAAGGTTGGATAATTTCCAAACTATGGTCCTGTCCTATCCAGCTGTAGGTTAAGGAAACAAATATTATAACCTAGGACAAGGGTCAGTGTATAGAGTATGGAGAAACTAGCACAAAGAGCACGCCCCAATTACTTTACAAAAGTACAATGAAAACAAATGAGCAAACTGCAACCAGTTAGTACTGCGCTAAGATAGGGTGTGTGTGCTAGTAAACAGAGCTCTTAAAACCAGCATACCTTACACTAAATTGTGACTTTTACAGTTGTTTGTAGTGTCTTGAAATAAAACTCTGCATGTTTCAGAAGGGAGCTTCATAGGTGAGGAGGAAGGGGTGGGGGGGCCTACATTTGTAACTTCATGAATGCTCCTACCACCTTATCCCCCAAATAATTCCTTTCAACAAAATTTTGCATATTTTAGAAATATTTTGCATATTTGTATATTTCTTAGGTTAGGAGGACAGAGCAGACTCACACTTGCTGTAAGCTCATGAATGCACCTACCACCTTATCTGTAAATAATTCCTTTCAATAAAACTTTGCAAATTTCAGAAATATTTTGCATATTTGTATATTTCATAGGTGGGGAGATGGGGGCGGACTCACACTTGCTGTAAACTCATGAATGCACCTACCACCTTATCCCCTAACGAACTCCTTTCAATAAAACTTTGCATATTTCAGAAATAGTTTGCATATTTGCATATTTGTATATTTCTTAGGTTAGGAGGAGGGGGCAGACTCACACTTGCTGTAAGCTCATGAATGCACCTACCACCTTATCCCCTAACGAACTCCTTTCAATAAAACTTTGCATATTTCAGAAATAGTTTGCATATTTGCATATTTGTATATTTCTTAGGTTAGGAGGACGGGGCAGACTCACACTTGCTGTAAGCTCATGAATGCACCTACCACCTTATCCCCAAATACTTCTGGCAGCAGCAGCATATGCAGGAACAGTAACAGGAACCCCCTCAGAAAATCAGCACAGATATGGTGGGTGTAGTTGTAGTGAAATGAGAGGAGAATGGGAAAGGCTAACCATTGTCAGACTTTACTAATGTACCTACAAGACCCATGGGATTCCGTTAGAATGGGTCCTCAGTAACATTAGCAGACGTCTGAACCCAGGATGTGTCATCTTTGACATGTTTGGCAAGCTGTAATGTAGTTTTTCAATGTCTTTCATTAAACCAAGCCAGTAAAACCTAGCCAAAATAATAGTTTTGCATTGTCCATTGTTACAGGTCTTCCTAAAATATGGCTACATGCAAGCTTCATCACAAGTGTTCTAAAAGGTTTTGGAAGTAACAGTTGGTGCAGTATTTTTTTTTACTGTCTCTATACCCCTTCTTCCTATATCATATCTAAAACATATTCCAGTTACTGACATTTTTTGTATATTCACAGACATCTGTATATTCTTAGGTGCAGCCTGAGATTTCTCAGTTTTAAACAGTGCTTCATTTGCTAGTAACCTTTTAATTAGGACAACCAATTTGTTGGTGCTCTTAGGGGCCGCACTGAAAAGCTAATTTAATTATATTACCTAAGTTTGCTCCTTTGAATTTATCAGCTACTAAAATAAGTATCATTTTACTTTTAGAGTTCACATCTGGTTCTAACCGTAAGCTTAAGCTATATTTATATTTTAGGCAGAAAAACAAACAGTTCCAACGGCAAATAACCCCTCAAACTGAAGAATCCAGTACAGCAACAGGAACAATTCAAGGCAGGACACCAGGATAATCCACCAAAAAGAAATTTATTGACAGACTTAGCGCTTTCACCATACCAGGCATCATCAGAGTCATATTGCTGTTACAAAAACCTTCTTTTATACTGTGAACAATCCATTGAATAATTGATTAATTGATCAATAAAACAATCAAACAATCCAACCACTCACAACCTTTTAAAACCCATATCCACTCACCCTAAAAGCCTATACATAAAACTTACTACCTTCACTTTGAATAATGCACTAAATTTAAAAGCTGAATTGTGTTACTTAACTTGTTAGAACAATATATACTAATTAAATAATAATTAATAAATACATTTGTTAAATACATGTATTATATACAATATTCCTAACAAAAATTGTCAATCTAATGAAATTTTAAACATTTTTTATATATGTATATTTGTTTGCAAAAATATATTATAATAATTTCCTAATATTCATTTACAGTATTCATTGTAAAATTTGTAATACTACCATATATAAAAATGCCATGCCTACAAAACCTGCGATCGATATACCAAAAGAGGTTTTATAGAGATGTAATCATTGAGCCCTGGGTAGCACATAGTGTTTAATCTAAATTGCCATTCCATTTCCTTTAAAGCTACCTTGTTTTTAATGTCACCCCCACTATCCAAGGAAACCTTATCTATAACAAAAAACATGAATTTTTTGAAATTTTTACACTCAACAGTGTGCAAATACAAGGCATTGTGGGTGTCTTTATTTTAATAGATCTAAGATGCTCAGGAATCCTGTCCCTTAATCTACGGGTAGTCATCCCGACATAAAATGCCTCACAGGATATACAGTTGGCCACATAAACTAAGTTTTTTGTATTACAATTACAAATTCCTGGACAAGACAAAGTAAATTTATATCCAGAAATTGCCACATAGGGACCATCTGCTATAAACCTGCAGCATCTACAATTCCCACATTTACTCATCCTTGATCTACCATAACGTCTGTTCCTTTCAAACATGTCCTTCAAATTTGGTCCCCTACTATATACTATCGCAGGTTTGTCCCCCACCACCTTCTTCAATTCAGTATTCAAACAGTGATCCCACATTCCTCACAACTGCACACAATTCCTTAGATTTGTCACTGTACTTGATAATAAAACATGGACCATCAAGATCTTTAATGCTGTTGTCATCACTTAACAATTTCACTGGACTTTGGCTTTCCATCTCAACCACACACTCACCCTTTAAAATAGGGACATAAACACTGCGTCTTTTTTTATATATTTCTTTCTTAACTCTCCTTAATAAACTAATGGGATAGCCTCGCTCCAATAGCATTCCAATCAGTTTGTAAATTTCTAGTCTGAATACCTCATCATCACTCACTAGCCTAGAAATACGTGCCATCTGTCCTTTTATTACTCCTTTCCGCTGATGGAAAGGGTGGCAACTCGAAAAATGTAATAAGGAATTTGAGTAGTTGTCCTTCCTATAAATTGTACTTGCTATCCCATTCTCCGTTTTTGAAATATTAATGTCCAAATAATTAATAATCTCCGCATTCCAGGAAAAGGTAAATTTTAAAAAATCAGTAGTACCGTTTAAGTATTCTACAAATTCCCTGGCAAGAACTTCACCCCCTTTCCATATGATCAAAAGGTCATCCAAAAATCTATTATACAGTATGATATTATTCATATATTCTGAAGCAAATACAAAAGTTCTTTTCCAAGCCAGCAACACCAAATTGGCGTATTTGGCCCCCATAGCCACACCCGAGCATTGCTTGTAGATTTCTCCTTCAAACTTGATGAAATTATTGCTCAATACACATTCCATCAAGTCACAGTACAAATTCACTCTAGATTTATCAATAAATCTACTAGAATTTAAGCTAGCAGCAAACAATTCCAATCCTTCACTATGTGGAATTGCCGAAAAAAGATTGACAACATCTATTGTCAAAAAACTATAATTTTCGGTCATGTTCTTTACCTCCCTTAATCTTTCTAAGCAATGCCAGGAGTCTCTTATTATATGGGGTACTTCAGTTAAAACTTTCTTAGTCCCATGATCAATAAAGCGCCAGGGGCTCAGTCTTCGAACCCCTTGCAGCAACAATTGGTCTGAATTGTAAATTATTAATACCCTTGTGTACCTTGGGTATTCCAAATATACATGGCAAAACTGGGTTCTTAACTGTTAAGTAATCATATTCCATTTCACTTATCATAGCCTGGAAAAGTGCATCGTACAAAAACATATCAATTTTGGAATATGCCCGATTCACTTCGTTAATGGATGCCAGGAATAAATACTTTGGTCATTTAGTACCCTAGACATAGAAGTATAATAATCAATTTTGTTCATAAGTACCATTCCACCCCCCTTGTCCGGTTTCATGCACCTCACATTATTGAAATTCTTAAACTCATTAAGCAGTATTCTTTCATTCATAGACAAATTGTCAACCCCACTACAGGGAGATGCACAAATTCTCCTAAACTCAAACTCAATAATTTTTCAAAAACGCAAGTTCGGACAAGTGGGTGGATTAAAAGTACTTTTCTTCTTAGTTTTGAAGGTACTACCATACCCAGGGTATTACTCACACCCATATTAAAATTTTGGTTGTCATAAAAATACTTCTGAAGGTTCAACCTCCTCACAAATAGTTTCAAACTGGATAAAGTATGTGCAACATCCAGCTTAAAACTGGGAACGAAGCTTAAACCCTTCGCAAATAAATCAAAATGGGTAGCCCCTATTTCAGCTTCTGTATAGTTATAAATCGTAAAACCTTTTTGCTTGAAAATAGTACAATGTAAATTGTCATGCATGACATAACTATCATTGACCTCTTGCATGTTTACATCACCACCTAAGGTGTTGTTGACAACAACGGATTCAGCACAGAAAACACTCTTATTAGTGTCTGTGTTCAAAATTGCATTACTAGACAAGGACAAATCACCACCAGTGCTGGATAAAACCACATCTGAAAAAACATGTGTAGCATCACTGTTGTACTCATTAAAACACGAACATATAGGCTCTTCAGAGATTTTAACCTCATTAATGTTACATCCATGAAAAACTTCATTAATTTGCAATTCATCAGTTCCCCCCACCAAAAATTCATACATAACATTCATTTCATCAACACAAACACTCAATGAATTGTCAGCAGACTCCCCAATGTTGAACCTTTGCGCATTAAAGTCACATAAAACACTGTTAAAACAACCATTGATTTCAGCAGTACAAACATCACTCAATATATTAACTACTGATAATAACCCCCCCTCCCCCTCCCCCTCCCCCTGTATTGTCCCCATCGTGGATAATAAGTTGTTCTTTCTCCTTGATTCAAAAGTCTCTTGGACCTCCGAGGACCTGTAGGACTGTCCAAAAAAACTTTGTCGTCTCCCCTATGGACTTCATCATCACCTTTGTCACAATATTCCCCATTGTCCAGATTTTGCAACATATTAACTTTTCCAAATTGGTTAAAAGTTTGCCTAGACCACTTGTTACCAATGGGATAAACATTGTTAGTGGCATAATCATTGGTATCTCTCACCAACTTTTTGCTTTTAACCTTTTTACTTTGCTGCACATAGCTCTCTAAATCCTTTAAGACTTTTTCAAAACTCGCTTGGTGCTGATATGTGTTGAGTGATGTTTGTACTGCTGAAATCAATGGTTGTTTTAACAGTGTTTTATGTGACTTTAATGCGCAAAGGTTCAACATTGGGGAGTCTGCTGACAATTCATTGAGTGTTTGTGTTGATGAAATGAATGTTATGTATGAATTTTTGGTGGGGGGAACTGATGAATTGCAAATTAATGAAGTTTTTCATGGATGTAACATTAATGAGGTTAAAATCTCTGAAGAGCCTATATGTTTGTATTTTAATGAGTACAACAGTGATGCTACACATGTTTTTTCAGATGTGGTTTTATCCAACACTGGTGGTGATTTGTCCTTGTCTAGTAATGCAATTTTGAACACAGACACTAATAAGAGTGTTTTCTGTGCTGAATCCGTTGTTGTCAACAACACCTTAGGTGGTGATGTAAACATGCAAGAGGTCAATGATAGTTATGTCATGCATGACAATTTACATTGTACTATTTTCAAGCAAAAAGGTTTTACGATTTATAACTATACAGAAGCTGAAATAGGGGCTACCCATTTTGATTTATTTGCGAAGGGTTTAAGCTTCGTTCCCAGTTTTAAGCTGGATGTTGCACATACTTTATCCAGTTTGAAACTATTTGTGAGGAGGTTGAACCTTCAGAAGTATTTTTATGACAACCAAAATTTTAATATGGGTGTGAGTAATACCCTGGGTATGGTAGTACCTTCAAAACTAAGAAGAAAAGTACTTTTAATCCACCCACTTGTCCGGAACTTGCGTTTTTTGAAAAATTATTGGAGTTTGAGTTTAGGAGAATTTGTGCATCTCCCTGTAGTGGGGTTGACAATTTGTCTATGAATGAAAGAATACTGCTTAATGAGTTTAAGAATTCCAATAATGTGAGGTGCATGAAACCGGACAAGGGGTGGAATGGTACTTATGAACAAAATGATTATTATACTTCTATGTCTAGGGTACTAAATGACCAAAGTATTTATTCCCTGGCATCCATTAATGAAGTGAATCGGGCATATTCCAAAATTGATATGTTTTTGTACGATGCACTTTTCCAGGCTATGATAAGTGAAATGGAATATGATTACTTAACAGTTAAGAACCCAGTTTTGCCATGTATATTTGGAATACCCAAGGTACACAAGGGTATTAATAATTTACAATTCAGACCAATTGTTGCTGCAAGGGGTTCGAAGACTGAGCCCCTGGCGTTTATTGATCATGGGACTAAGAAAGTTTTGACTGAAGTACCCCATATAATAAGAGACTCCTGGCATTGCTTAGAAAGATTAAGGGAGGTAAAGAACATGACCGAAAATTATAGTTTTTTGACAATAGATGTTGTCAATCTTTTTTCGGTAATTCCACATAGTGAAGGATTGGAATTGTTTGCTGCTAGCTTAAATTCTAGTAGATTTATTGATAAATCTAGAGTGAATTTGTACTGTGACTTGATGGAATGTGTATTGAACAATAATTTCATCAAGTTTGAAGGAGAAATCTACAAGCAATGCTCGGGTGTGGCTATGGGGCCAAAAGTGCTCCGGTATCGCCAATTTGGTGTTGCTGGCTTGGGAAAGAACTTTTGTATTTGCTTCAGAATATATGAATAATATCATACTGTATAATAGATTTTTGGATGACCTTTTGATCATATGGAAAGGGGTGAAGTTCTTGCCAGGAATTTGTAGAATACTTAAACGGTACTACTGATTTTTTAAAATTTACCTTTTCCTGGAATGCGGAGATTATTAATTATTTGGACATTAATATTTCAAAAACGGAGAATGGGATAGCAAGTACAATTTATAGGAAGGACAACTACTCAAATTCCTTATTACATTTTTCGAGTTGCCACCCTTTCCATCAGCGGAAAGGAGTAATAAAAGGACAGATGGCACGTATTTCTAGGCTAGTGAGTGATGATGAGGTATTCAGACTAGAAATTTACAAACTGATTGGAATGCTATTGGAGCGAGGCTATCCCATTAGTTTATTAAGGAGAGTTAAGAAAGAAATATATAAAAAAGACGCAGTGTTTATGTCCCTATTTTAAAGGGTGAGTGTGTGGTTGAGATGGAAAGCCAAAGTCCAGTGAAATTGTTAAGTGATGACAACAGCATTAAAGATCTTGATGGTCCATGTTTTATTATCAAGTACAGTGACAAATCTAAGGAATTGTGTGCAGTTGTGAGGAATGTGTGGGATCACTGTTTGAATACTGAATTGAAGAAGGTGGTGGGGGACAAACCTGCGATAGTATATAGTAGGGGACCAAATTTGAAGGACATGTTTGAAAGGAACAGACGTTATGGTAGATCAAGGATGAGTAAATGTGGGAATTGTAGATGCTGCAGGTTTATAGCAGATGGTCCCTATGTGGCAATTTCTGGATATAAATTTACTTTGTCTTGTCCAGGAATTTGTAATTGTAATACAAAAAACTTAGTTTATGTGGCCAACTGTATATCCTGTGAGGCATTTTATGTCGGGATGACTACCCGTAGATTAAGGGACAGGATTCCTGAGCATCTTAGATCTATTAAAATAAAGACACCCACAATGCCTTGTATTTGCACACTGTTGAGTGTAAAAATTTCAAAAATTCATGTTTTTGTTATAGATAAGGTTTCCTTGGATAGTGGGGTGACATTAAAACAAGGTAGCTTTAAAGGAAATGGAATGGCAATTTAGATTAAACACTATGTGCTACCCAGGGCTCAATGATTACATCTCTATAAAACCTCTTTTGGTATATCGATCGAGGTTTTGTAGGCATGGCATTTTATATATGGTAGTATTACAAATTTTACAATGAATACTGTAAATGAATATTAGGAAATTATTATAATATATTTTTGCAAACAAATATACATATATAAAAATGTTTAAAATTTCATTAGATTGACAATTTTGTTAGGAATATTGTATATGATACATGTATTTAACAAATGTATTTATTAATTATTATTTAATTAGTATATATTGTTCTAACAAGTTAAGTAACACAATTCAGCTTTTAAATTTAGTGCATTATTCAAAGTGAAGGTAGTAAGTTTTATGTATAGGCTTTTAGGGTGAGTGGATATGGGTTTTAAAAGGTTGTGAGTGGTTGGATTGTTTGATTGTTTTATTGATCAATTAATCAATTATTCAATGGATTGTTCACAGTATAAAAGAAGGTTTTTGTAACAGCAATATGACTCTGATGATGCCTGGTATGGTGAAAGCGCTAAGTCTGTCAATAAATTTCTTTTTGGTGGATTATCCTGGTGTCCTGCCTTGAATTGTTCCTGTTGCTGTACTGGATTCTTCAGTTTGAGGGGTTATTTGCCGTTGGAACTGTTTGTTTTTCTGCCTGTGCCCTTGTGTTGGGACTTTTTTTGTGTTATATTTATATTTTAGATCAGACATTTGTGGTCTTCCATTTTACTTGAATTAGATGTCCAGATATGAAATTTCATTGAGAATGTTTTAAAAGACACACCAGCCATAGTACATATAGTCAGCACCTTCACTGTCATGTATGTTATGTGCTGCCCTGTAAGCTGTGGAAACAAGTCTTAGCACAATGAGATTGAGCTCAATTCGCCTAAGTGGCATATCTTTCAAAGACAGCACTGCATGCCTCAATGTCATAATGTTTACTTAGCTTTTTCAATTGTGTGTGGTTCCTGTGGTGGTCAGTGCATTTACTATTACAGCCATCTTTTTCCTCAGACTGAATAAGTGCACACCCACTATATGTTTGTTTGTGTCTTTCAGCTTTTCCCGGTTAGGGGTCTCCACAGCGGAACTCTGGTCCGCTAATGATTGGTAGTTGATTTTGACATGGCGAGTTACCAGCTCTGACGCACAACCTTCAACGAAGGTATGCCCATTTACGCATGTCTACACGCAGAAGATGCTCTAGCTAAGAATCGAACCGAACAACGTCATACTGTGAGGCGACAATGCTACCGCAGCACCAGTACACCCACTATATACTGACCCATATTCATATTGGTTGACACTACAATCACTACGTTTCTCCATGTTGTTTGATAAAGTGTAACAGTTAAGACTGAATTCCATTGTCTCCTTTCTCTCTCTCTTTCTCTCTCTCCCACTCTCCCTGTCCAGGTATATTAATTACACACAGCAGTAATTATCTCTGTTTGCAGGCAGGTAGAGAATTTAGACCTTGAAAGCTGTCATGCAGAGGTGAAAATATACTGTAATTTGGCATATTCTGTCCATATCATGCCTGCCACAACAAATACCAGTACAAGCAGTGATAGTCTCATTCAAGTGCAGTTTTTTTTTGTGTGTGTGTGTGTGTGTGTGTGTGTGTGTGTGTGTGTGTGTGTGTGTGTGTGTGTGTTTGTGTAAGAGAGAGTCTTTGTGGAATAAAGTTAGAGTAAATGGTATTGAAGCAATAGATTTAATGTTATGCCTGTGTGCTGTTGGGATCTATAATAGATCACAGAATGCTTAAAAAAGCGAATGGTGATTAATCGACCCTATGTAAACGACAGCTTACAATGTCGAAGTGTCAGAACAGCGATTTTTTTCCAAGGGAAAATATCGCTGTTCCAACAAAAAAATAAAAAAATAAAAAACTATTTCAAACATTACATTAAGTGGGGGGCTTCACCCCCCCCACACACACACACACCCCTACTTAAATATATCAACTCCGAGACTGCAACTACAGTGCCGGTAATGGCAAAGTACCGAAGCGGCCAAGCAAATTCTTTCCCACTGAAAGAATTCACTTAACAACCGCTTCGATATTTGGCGTTTTCAGCCTTTTAATTTCGACCAAGACGCATTCGATAGAATGTGTCTTCGGTCTTCTAATATAGACCCGTGCTGTTGTATGTGGTGTGTGTCTGAGTTTCTTGTGTAGTGGTAGTGTTCTAAGGTAAGATGGCAGGTTGGGGTTAGGAACAGGATTAGGGTTAGCACACTTTAATAAGGTGATGTGAGGGGGTGAAGCTATGTCTGGTAAACAAGCCAGTTAATTAACTGGTAAAAGCTCACCCTGGGGCTGTGGTCCTGCTTAGGATTTATCGGCCCTAACAAGCACATCACTTCCCCCACTCTGGGTTTTCTTTTTTGCCTACGAGTTGCTGTTGTTGCTTTCAAATCTTCAAGTTTTATCTTAGTTAACTGAAACTTTCAGATAATAATACCCCTCAACCTCTTAGAGCAAAAAATCTGGACAAAGCCTAAGATGATGGGGGGACAAACAGGGACAGATTTTAAATATTCCTCTTATAAACTTAGAAAGTTTATAGAATAATGGGTTTTGCATTAGCATGAATTTTCTGAAAGATATGGAGTCTTAAGCTCAAATATTTGTCATTATTAAATAACTTCAATCCTCAACTATTTGCCACAAAGGTACAGATTGTAGGAGGAACACACCAAAAATATGAGGCAAAAATCTGTACAGTTGAGAGGTAGTCCACACCCAGAAAAGCCAAGGATTTTACAGGGCTTTCTTTTCAACTTGTCTAGTGTCTTTGAGATTCCCTGTTTTTGGAACACATACTTGAAGGTCATAACTCTGGCTATAATGTTTTCCACCTCTCTTTTACGCAACTCAACAACAGCGTCCTAGTAGAGGCACGTAACAGGTCAGCACATCTAACTTTTGTGTTTAAAATTAATAAAATTTATTGTGTTAGGCTACAAACTACTTAGACCACTCAGTAGCTCAGAACTAGTAATAACATATTTGTTGTCAATAGACAACATGGTGTCCATGTTCCAGACTACCTCCACCTTCCCACATCAACATCCCGTGCATCCCTGAAATATTTCCTACCCTCTAAAGATTGTAGAATCAATTTTTGCTTTAATTTCCTGCTGCTAGCTTCTCTGCTAAACCCTATAATTTCAAATGTTCAGAAGTTCAAAATGATAGCAACCAGCATCCATCCATTTATCCGTCTATCCATCCACAACCCTTTTTCCCAGTTTTACACAGGGGGTTGAGGTGTCACTTCAGCAGTGATAATCATCTAAAGCCAATGTTCACACTGCTGGATGACTAGCATACCATGACAAAAACATAAACAAAAATA